>NW_025533573.1:300000-470000 GCF_020615455.1 Coregonus clupeaformis | reverse complement strand
TCACCTGTGTACTGCATCTGTGTGAGAACAGCAGCTGTAGTGGGGTGGATGTCAGCCTGCTATAGTTCCTACAGGCCCTCTCATTAAACTCAACTACACTGGCGGTTTGATATCCACTCTGCCTGGGTTGTTAGGGGCCAGAGGGTCAGTAGAGGCCTGTGAAGACACAGTCATTTTCACACTGGATACACAGTAACATTAAATATACACTACTGAAAGTCACCTTAAGGCAAAGGTAACATTTCACTTAGCTCATAGAGCTGTGATGTATTATTACTTGTTATAAGCATGTGTGAGACCTTACAATGCTTTATAGATTAATTTATAGTATATTACGTCCTTCTTTGGGTTTTATGTAGGAGGAGGTGAGAAGTGCAATTAACCCCTAACACTCTGGTTTAATTACTGACCACGCAGGTGCCATGAAAACATGTAATTAAATTAACTCAAAGGGATAGTCTACCCAGATTACTAAAATACATATTGGTTTCCTTACCCTGTATGCAGTCTATGGACGAGGTAAGACAGCAATCCATGCTTTGGTTTTGTTTTCCTGGCCACTGTTTCAAATGTTAACTTTTTTACATGCTAGTCAACTGTCCCTTTAATAGATATAACTTCATCGTCACTTAGCCTTCCGAGGTTGTATCCACACGCCACCTTCCCCCTTCTGTTTCCCCCCTCTGTTTCCAAGCTGATATGTCATTAAAATCAATTCAGAAATACTTCCTGACAGTCCCATCCAGGACTCGACGTTAGCAAAAAAAAATGGAAATGACATTAAGGAGGACAATGAATTGAATTGAGTTTAATGTCCCCTTTTTCACAGCAGATCCTAATTTACATAGCGTTTCAACCACAAAAGAGCTGACCTTATAAAAGCTGGCATTTGTACAGCAGCTCTCTCTGAGTGCGGTTTAATCATGCTTTAGCAAAGAAGCCATGAGAGGAGAAAAAAGCCTAAACAGCTCTTTAAGGTGGTCTGGCTGCTTGCTTATGGAGAGGGAATGAAAACACTGGCCATTGGGTCAATGTTGACTGTTGTCCTAAGTGCGTTTTCTCTCAATAAAAACCCAGTGTTATACATCAAACCCAACATTGACCGTTAGCCGTTGGCAAGGTCTGGTAATGATCATTAATAATCATCCGTAATCCTACCATGAAATATAATGAATGTTAAGCAAAGTCAGCTCTGGACCCAAACGACATGATATTAATAGTTGAACAGGTGCAAGGAGCAGGAGGTCCCTCTCTTTAAATGAGCTGTATGAATGAATGATATGAATGAAATGTCCAAGTGTAGAGAATAACTCTCTGTGTGTGTGTGTGTGTGTCCCAAATTGCACCCTATTCCCTATACAGTGCATTACTTTTGACCAGGGCACATAGTGTTCACTATATAGGGAATAGGGTGCCATTTGGGACGCTGCTAAATGTGTGCGCTGACACAAAAAAAAAATATCAATGTCATGAATAATTCATTGGGTGGGCTGTCTGGAGAGGTCGGTTTTCTTGACCTTTGTGACAGGAAGTGAAAGGAAGCTCTAGTAGCGAGGAAAACCCCAATCAGCCTTCAGACACAACGCCACTATTAGATCCCAAAACATAAGCTGAAGTTGTAGTGTAGATGAACCCACTACAGCCAAGTTGTGACATGTCAGAACACCCAGGATATTGGTTTACTGAGTCTGTCCTTAAGGCCTACAGCCTCTACGCACTAGATTGGAACATTTGGCGGCAAACATTTTATATATAGTTGGAAGAAATATTTGTCTTTAAGTCAATAACAAATAGCTATCATGTGCAGAATAGAAGTAGTAGATTCTGGGTTATTTTTCTAATAATTTCAGATCCACCGGGGTCGAACGACGAAATTCTGCAACAGCTGTTAAATCTGACTTTTTTTTTTTCTCTACAAAACCTAATGCCGTAACAAAGTCCAAAAGAAAATGGGATAAACAGATGTCTGGCTTGACTACAGGAAAATGGGACACATTTGGAATGATAAGTCTCCTAAACTCCAGTGAAAATGCCAGATCTGCCAGTTTGCCAGTTACTGTCCTGCATCATGCCAACTAGCAGTATGACTGCCCTGCCATCTGGGAAAATGTTGCTGAGAGCGTTATCGATAATGGATCACGAGACCGGACCGCTTAGCATGCCCCAACAGTGCAAAACCATCCCCCTTTCTCTCCCTCCCTCCCTCCCTCCTTCCCTCCCTCCCTCCCTCCCTCCCTCCCTCCCTCTCTCCCTCTCTCTCTCTCTCTCTCTCTCTCTCTCTCTCTCTCTCTCTCTCTCTCTCTCTCTCTCCCCCCTCCCTCCCTCTCCCTCCCTCTATCTCCCTCCCTCGCTTGCTCTTCCTTTCTCTCTCTCTCTCTCTCTCTCTCTCTCTCTAGAACTCTGCAGTTAGATGTTTTGATTGTAACGTAATCGGACCACCCTTGTCAGCCTCAACAATCCGCCCTTTCAGTTTCCACCCGTTGGACACTCTGTCCATGAACATGCAAAACCCACATTTCCAAGAAACCATTCAACACAGAACATAAGACACATCAATAAAAATAAAACCTGATAGCCAATTTAAAAAAAAAAAAAATCTAACATTTTTCATACACATGTTTTAATGTCCATAGCTACAGCAAGAAGGCCCAAACATACAGAGACAATAACAGAATGGATGGAGCTGTGTTCTCTCTCCTCCTCATCTCTTGTGATCTTTGTGCACAGTACATTACATTAGCTCTACAGTCGCTGAGGACTGGTGTTGCAGTGATTTCTGCCTGGACGGGTGCACAGAGTGCAATAGGATAAATCCATGGGCTCCTGGTAGTGGCCTACAGGCATCCATCTGCTTTAGTGATTCCACAGAACGGATCTGTCCCTCCTCTGTGAAAGCCACACCCCAGCCCCATTCACACTCATCACAATGAAAATGTGAAGCTTTTTCATCCACTTGTTTGAACTTCCACTACAATATCCTCATGTTTGCTTCTCTTGTCCCTGCCTGGGATTCCATCCACTCTCTCCCTCCTTCTCTGTCATGGGATTCCATCCACTCTCTCCCTCCTTCTCTGTAATGGGATTCCATCCACTCTCTCCCTCCTTCTCTGTCATGTTCCTATTGGACTTGTGTTACACTCATGGTTGGGTGAGATTGAAGCACAAAGCGCGGAGACACTGGATCCCTTTAACTGTATTTTAGTGACAATACAATGTCAAGCAATTTACGGGAAGAGCAACTAGCGCTCACTATATCAGTGACACCCTGTTTTAAAGTGCTCACCTTACTTTGAAGCTAAATACACAATATCACCGGCTCTACAAGTGAAAAGACCTCATGTTTCTCAGTCTTCCCAGGGATCATAGCAGGCAGGGAGGGACAGGGAGGGACCAGCCAGGCTACACGTTTCCCCTGCTTCACACCACAACAGACCGACTTGCTGTGGGAGTTACAAATGCACTGTCTCGAGGTATGTGAGACGCAGCGCATTCACCTTTGATTGAATTATGGCTCACACCGTATCTGTTGTGTAGCAGTTAAATGGACTATTTGGACTGTCAGTCTGCAACGTCTTCCCTTCACTCTCAGTCAGCGAAACAGACAGACGTTTACCGTAGTTAAGCAATAGTATTAAAATCCTAATAAAATAAAGCAACAACACCGCAGAGTGATAGCGGTGCTAAGCACAGAACTAGTCAACTCTGCCTTGTTAACATGATATTATTAATACTGCACAGATGACATTACACACACACACACACACACACACACACACACACGCATGGACACACACACACACACACAGCATGGACACACACACACACATGGACACACACACACACACACACACACACACACACACACACACACACACACACACACGCACACGCATGGACACACACACACACACACACACACACACACACACACACACACACACACGCACACGCATGGACACACACACACACGCATGGACACACACACACGCATGGACACACACACACACACACACGCACGCATGGACACACACACACACGCATGGACACACACACACGCATGGACACACACACACACACACACACCACGCATGGACACACACACACACACACACGCATGGACACACACACACGCATGGACACACACACACACACACACACACACACACGCATGGACACACACACACGCATGGACACACACACACACACACACACACACGCACGCGTGTGCGCACGGACACATCACCCACGTTGCCATTTCACTGTCAAATAAAGGATTTCTCAACATATAGGAGGCAATCTAGAAACACACGGAAACGCATGTATAGATTTGTACAACAGAAGTAGGTCTGAAAAACATAATTCTACCTCTACCTATTTCCACAAAACAACATTCCCATTAATAAAACGTTATATGTTTCTATGTAACAACAAAATAACCTAAATACATATAGTCATATACATACATACATAAATACATATAAGGTCATGATACAATCATGTGTAACAGCGTAAAATGAATGCATACATCCCCAAATGCATACATGTGATTGCGAATACATATACATTCTGCCAGATCTGCTCCTGTCCAGAATGTGAGTAGTTTGTGAGTTCTATTTTCAACTGGTTGACACATAGATTCTCTCACTGACTGACTGAGTGAAGGCAGCAACTGGGCGGCCATATTTTATTACTAATAAGAGAGATGTTCCCTGTGTCAGATACCAAACATTCTCCGCTAAGCAAACAGCTATTCCAGCAACTCAAACATTAGCATTGCTATCCACTGGTGGCGCATATTTCACCCTGACTTAACTCATCATCTTTCCCTCTCCTGGTTTCTCCATATTTCACCCTGACTAAACTCATCATCTTTCCCTCTCCTGGTTTCTCCATATTTCACCCTGACTTAACTCATCATCTCTCCCACTACTGGTTTCTCCATATTTCACCCTGACTTAACTCATCATCTTTCCCTCTCCTGGTTTCTCCATATTTCACCCTGACTTAACTCATCATCTTTCCCTCTCCTGGTTTCTCCATATTTCACCCTGACTTAACTCATCATCTCTCCCACTACTGGTTTCTCCATATTTCACCCTGACTTAACTCATCATCTCTCCCACTACTGGTTTCTCCATATTTCACCCTGACTTAACTCATCATCTTTCCCTCTCCTGGTTTCTCCATATTTCACCCTGACTTAACTCACCATCTTTCCCTCTCCTGGTTTCTCCATATTTCACCCTGACTTAACTCATCATCTTTCCCACTCCTGGTTTCTCCATCTTTCCCACTCCTGGTTTCTCCATATTTCACCCTGACATAACTCATCATCTCTCCCACTACTGGTTTCTCCATATTTCACCCTGACTTAACTCATCATCTTTCCCTCTCCTGGTTTCTCCATATTTCACCCTGGCTTAACTTAACATCTTTCCCACTACTGGTTTCTCCATATTTCACCCTGACTTAACTCATCATCTTTCCCTCTCCTGGTTTCTCCATATTTCACCTTGACTTAACTCATCATCTTTCCCTCTCCTGGTTTCTCCATATTTCACCCTGACTTAACTCATCATCTCTCCCACTACTGGTTTCTCCATATTTCACCCTGACTTAACTCATCATCTTTCCCTCTCCTGGTTTCTCCATATTTCACCCTGGCTTAACTCAACATCTTTCCCACTACTGGTTTCTCCATATTTCACCCTGACTTAACTCATCATATTTCCTCTCCTGGTTTCTCCATATTTCACCCTGACTTAACTCATCATCTTTCCCTCTCCTGGTTTCTCCATATTTCACCCTGACTTAACTCATCATCTTTCCCACTCCTGGTTTCTCCATATTTCACCCTGACTTAACTCATCATCTTTCCCTCTCCTGGTTTCTCCATATTTCACCCTGACTTAACTCATCATATTTCCTCTCCTGGTTTCTCCATATTTCACCCTGACTTAACTCATCATCTTTCCCTCTCCTGGTTTCTCCATATTTCACCCTGACTTAACTCATCATCTTTCCCACTCCTGGTTTCTCCATATTTCACCCTGACTTAACTCATCATCTTTCCTCTCCCAACATACTTGTTCACATCAAATGAACTACAACTGAGAAAGCTGCGCTCAGTCAATAGCCGTAACAATACACGTAACATGATATTTGGCTCTCCTGGACAGTGGGCCCATTTAGGAAGGCCAAGCACTCAAGATTCATAGAGAAATATGGTATGGTGGAATAAATGACAGAGTACTGCATAAAACACTTGCTGGCAAATTAGGAGGTAGCCACTCAATGATACATGTCTGAATGTAAAGCCAAGCGCACTCCAGGCGTAAACAACTGACTCCCTCACAGCAGAGCAGAGCACAGCAGAGCAGAGCAGAGTAGAGCAGAGCAGAGCACAACAGAGTAGAGTAGAGCAGAGCAGAGCACAGCAGAGTAGAATAGAGTAGAGCAGAGCAGAGTAGAGTAGAGTAGAGCATAGCAGAGCAGAGCACAGCAGAGTAGAGTAGAGCAGAGTAGAGCAGAGTAGAGTAGAGTAGAGCATAGCAGAGCACAGCAGAGTAGAGTAGAGTAGAGCAGAGCAGAGTAGAGCAGAGCACAGCAGAGTAGAGTAGAGTAGAGCAGAGCAGAGCAGAGCAGAGCAGAGCAGAGTAGAGCAGAGCAGAGCAGAGTAGAGTAGAGTAGAGTAGAGTAGAGTAGAGTAGAGGAAAGGAAAGGCTGAGGTAACTGTTTCCCCTGACAACTCGCTAGCAATTACCCAATCCCCACAGAGACCTCCAGGTTTCCAAGTCAACCCACCTGTGCAACAACGCAGGAGAATAACAAGCACACAGAGACAGCACAATGCTGAGAGACAGAGAGACAGAAGTTGGCACCACAGAGTCCCAGGATGATTACAACAACCATGACCATCACACTCCACACATACACACAACACTCCATACAACTACACCAGAGAGAGAAAAGGACTCCACAAACAGTGGTTCCTTTCTTACCTGTCGATGATAACGGGGTCTGAAGGAGTCTCGTTCCTGTTGCCACAACTCTTCTTGTCACAACACCGACTAGAGAGGGGGAAACAATGATGTGATCAAGTCAGGTTCACACAGGCAGACCAATTCTGATATTTTGCCCAATTATTGGCAAAAGAGCTGATCTGATTGGTCAAAAGATCAGATTTGGGCTGCCTGTGTAAACACAGCCAAAAGAGGTTCAGACAGTGTGGATCTTCACAGTTTAATTGTTACTTTGTAACATTGTCTTTAATTCTTTAATTCTATATTTATCTAAGCATGACAGTGTTTAGATGATGACGGTTGCTGAGCTGTGCCTGTGTGCCTGACGCTAGCTGTCTGTCTGTCTGTTGATTGGTATGGAACCCAGTCAGTCGTGCCACGCCGGGTAAACGGGTAAACATCTAGGTCGCGTCCCAAAATGGCACCCTATTCCCATAAAGGCTATGATCAAATGTAGTGCACTATATAGCGAATAGGGTGCCATTTGGGAGGCACTCCTAGCATTGCCGAGCACTGCTGCTGCACGTGTGCTAGTCTCAGGAAGACAACATGTTGTGGTGTTTTCTTTAGCGCTGAACTGAGAAGAGAAGATGCCAGGAGGCTGGGGAATAATCTTTCCACAGCTTCAGCTTTTGTTTCCCTCTAATTGTCAAGCTGTTAATTCTGGAGAGGATGCAGATGCCACCTTCAACCAGCCTTTCTGCGATAGGCCAGATATTCATTAGAAACGCTCAAAAGCCATTGCAGCCCCCTGCATCAATCTTTCACTGAAGTAGCATTGTCTCGGGTTTAGCTGGTGGTGGACCTAGCTATAGTTACAGATGGTGATATGACCGGACCCAATACTGTGTGGTACAGTTTTATTCATGTTGAAATTATACCAAATTGTTACGCTTCATTCTCACTTTTAAAAAGCCTAGTTGTATAATGGTTACATGTCCAGATGAGCTAAATGAACGCCATATGGTGCGGGGAGTGTGTGAAGCTCTTTAAAGCTAGCTGTTGAGAGATAAAGTGATTAAAGAAAGTCTACCAGTCCTCCACTTCTAGAGTTCCAAACCACATCTGTGTTTTCCATGGAAATGGCCACACTACAAGCGGTGTGTGTACACACATAACTCTGAAACATTCATTGATATGCAAACCAACATCTAAAGGGAAAACATAGCTTTTGTACATTATGGCATGGTGATGAGTTGTAGTTTGGCCCCTTGGAGCAGGATGATGCCTGCTGTGTGGGCTACTGTGTGGGTCAGCTCATGACAAACAGTGATTCAACCAACTTCATAAGAGCAGTGATTTTATCTAATGCAGGGGGCCAAAATGATCAAAGCTCCATTTCTGTTTTTATTCTGTGAGTGAAAAGGAACGCCCGTTGATAGAACACTGGAATGTGCTATCATCAGTGACCTGTTCTCCATTTTGTGTCTGTTGTTGTGTGTAGGTTGAACATCAAACCCAGCTATAGTAGGCTAAATTGATACAGGATTCTGGCCTGTAATTCCTTATGGTCATTGAACCCAACCTCCCAGTTGCATTTCAAAAATATTATATTTTGCATAATATTATGTCTGAGAATAGGCAGCCTACATAAAATAGACTATGAGTATACCGATATGGATTGACGTGTTTTCATTGCAACAAGAGATTGAGGTCGATGGGTCAATACATCTACTAAAGGGGGTATCCTCAAAACCCCAACTCAGCATTCTAATAACAAACCAAATCAATATTTAAAAAAAACAAACAAGCATGTATTGAAAGGACGTTGAAATGTAGCTAATCACCATGACAACCTCTTACCTGCACATGATTTCGTGTGTGAGAAGAACTCGGCACATCTCTGGGTTTTTGTCTTGACCTTCATAGATAATAGCCTTGGAATCAAAGGGAGAAATACATCAGAAATACACATTAAAATATAGAATTGGATAACACATTTTCACATTTGCCGTTATCTATAGGCTATAGGATATAAGCTTTAGCCTACACCTCGGTAGGCCTATAACGTACATTAACGTTACATTAATAAGTTGATCAATTAATCATTTAATTGATTATTAATTCATAAAATATATAGGCCTACTAATATTGACATATAGGTCTACATTCAGAATTGTATAATTTATAATTTATAGGTTATACTGTAAAATGAAAACATACAATAATTTCTCGAACATAGCAATTGTTATCAAACAATTAATTTCTGAAAACATATATATATATATATATATATATATATATATATATATATATATATATATATATATTGTAAAATAAATAAATAGCCTAATTGATTTGCTAGACCACAACAAAAATGTCAAATAGGTGAATATATAATTGGTAAGTTGTTTATATATTTTTTATTCATTATCCCAGGATAATACCAACCACACGTTAGTTCTCAGCTGCAGATGGGCGGTGTAAATAACACCCAGAGCCGTGGACATCAGCGCCATTCTAATCTGCAGATATTTTGGGGGAAAGTGCTAATGGGCAATCTGTTGTTTATTTTTGAGCCGCTAACAATGATTTTTCTCGCATAAAAAGCGGTGTCGTGGGTTTCGGTTGAGTAATTTTTGAGCATTGGCTTTAACAGATGGCGCGGAGCTGTAGGTGCGCTCGCCCTCAGTTCTTTTCGCTCTGTCTGTCTCTGTCGCTCCCCTCGTTCTGCTCCCGGTCTGTGATGCACGGCTACGGCTCGACAACAGCAGCCTGCCTATCCCGCGCGCACCGCCGTTACATCTTGGATGAATGTGAAACCAAAGAAGCGGTGCTTTTAATCAAAGATAAACTCATTATAATTAGCAATTAAGTAAAACGCATGACACACTATAGGGCCTATCGCAATTGTATTTACATTGAACAACAATGCGGCTATTGCAAGAGGGGACATAAGCGTGTGAATAATTAAAAAACATCAAATATTTCACAGCAAAATGAGATAGGGATTTTCAATCGTTTTTTGGGGGCTTCTGGTAATAGTTAAAAACACATCGACTAGCTTTGTTCCATTGTAGGTGAGAGGGGTACCACATAGCCTGGGCTACTACATCTATATCTGAGGGATTTGGGGAGTATTGCCGTTATCATCGTGTGATTTATTTCCGGTGTCTCGGCTGAAGAAACAGAAATCCATAAACTGACGGTTCAGCGTCATTGACTCTCTGATCATAGACAGACCTATAGGCTACAGAGGTACAGTCAACGAGGAGTGGGGTGAATCTAACGTGTAGCCTATATTTCCTATATATATAATGAGAGCTGACAAAATACGAATAAACAAACGGTAATAGCAATGCTATTTAACACTAGACACTGAAGCTATAGGCTATTCAGTGAACTTGGCGGAGTCAACTTTACCATAAATCCATACTAGCCGAGAGTGATTTCCGAAAACATTCAGTCAGGTTCAGAGGAAACGCGCCATATTGTCCACTCAAGTGGCCTCTCATACTAAAAAGGGTCTCTTGTTACTGAACCGAGACTTTCTTTTAGCAATAATAGTCTCGTCTGTTTGCCACAATAAAATAATTATTTGAACATTTCTGAACTGATAGACTGTCAACACACAATTACCACATAGCAGATAAACCCGTTTGTTGAAGGCTACGTCATCCCATCAATTAGCACACAAGCAAAATTAGGGGTTAATTTACTAAAATGCGCTTACGAGCCAATACACAAAGCATGGTAGGCCTACAAACCTATTGATTTCAGTAACCATATAATGAGCAAAATATTTATTGCATACCCCCCAAAAAAATATATAATATCTCATGTCAATTATAATCATGACTTTAAAAAGGGAAATGAAATAGACCCCATTAAACACTTTCGCATAGGCTGCAAATTAAATAAACATTAGGGGGATCTGGACGGGTATACGGCAGACCCCTGGAGCTTACAACCCGAATTAAAGAGAGGCCACTAAAGGTTGTTATTTTAATTAACTATGTATCGGATATCTACACGCATAACTGTTCATCTCTACAGCCGATTCACAAAGTTGTATAAAATAAAATAATAACAACAATACAATCACTCCAAACCGAGAGCGAGCTGATTTATAGTGAAATGTAAACAATACAAAAATTCACCCACACATGGCCTAATAAATTCTATGCTCGTAATTGAAGCATATATATTCTGTAATATGGGGTCAATTCGAAAACCACGCACGTTTCTTCAACACGCGTTCTATTTCCAGCACCATAAGCACACAATTTTGATATTGCAGATAATTATATAAAAATCTTACCTGTTTTGTCATGGAATCGATTAATCGTACGAAAAGATCCTGCTCTGTTCTGACACCTGTGAATTAAGTATATGTTTTAGTATCTTGTCATTTAAACTGTGATTTTGTTCACACATAATATTTGAGAAAAATATATGCGCTAAGTCTTACTAATTCTACTGACATAAAATGTATATAATAAAACACGTTTTTTTATTTTTTATAAAACATTTATCATCTCATGAATGTGCATTATCGTCATCTGGTTACCATCAGGTTAAAAAAGTGGATTGACATCTTATTACCATGCATCGCTAACTGAGCGTGGATTAACCATAGACAATGCTAGGTGACACCGACACTGCAGGCAATTTACCACTTTATAAATGTGACCCAATATCAGACTAACAACCATACAAAGTTGTCTGCTGGAATCAATGTCCAAGCATGCAGCCCTGATTTGTACTGATGCACTTCTTAATAATCAGACACAGTGTTAAAACATCAGTAGCTATTTCACTTACCGTTGCTGTACAATAACTGTAGTTTGTAATGTATCCCATTGTTAGTTTTTTCACTGTTTGGTTCCTGAAAATAATGAGCATTGAATCAGTGTCACATACATTTACTGTTTTCTTATTTTTGTCTTGATGTGGTAATTATGAGGTTACAAAGTAGACTATTCTGAAGGGGTCAAGTGGGGGAAATGTATGTGTGTGTGGGGGGGTAAAAAACTAAATGTATAAAATAATTTTGTAACATTCAAAGTCATTTAGAAATCCCCAAAACTGCACGTGTCTCCTGCACGGCCTGACGTGTTCTGCCTTTACCACCAAATGATGAACTGTGTAGGTGAAAATAAAATATTTGAGTAAAATGGGGACGATATTCCAAAGAAAAGCCGCTTACTTTGTCCTTCTCCACAAAGTCCACATAAGCTGTCCGTTCGATCTCCACGGGCTGCCCTTGCCTGTCATACAGCGCAAGAACGAAGTGGAAAAAGTTGGATTTTCTGAGATTGGACGGTGGTTGCTTCTCGTAGTGTGCCCGAGCCAAACCCACACCGCTGCGGGCAGAAGAGAGAGGAGCACCTCGGTTAGACGGAGAGATACACTGGAGATGGAACTAGCATCAGATGAAAACATTGGGAGATGGTGAAAAGGTACGTTTTTTTAGAGACAAGAGATTTCTTGATTTGTCACTTTAACAGTAATATGATGTAATGAGCGTTGGAGAAAGGGCTGAAGTGAACAGTTACAGTGGAGGAAATTGTAATTGATACACGGCGATGTGGGGATTTAAGGGGCGATCTGAGAAATGCATTACAAATTGGATGGTTTGGCAAAACGTACCTTTGGGCGGCAGTGTTCGCATCCACTACGCCAGATGTGTGCATCCACGAGCGGACCGAGTTCATCCCGCTGCCCAGCGGTTCCTCTTTCATAGTCGTCCCTCCTCTAGGTAAGCCTATATTGTCCTGAATTCCAAACATTAAAACAGTTTCGTACAAACCCGCTCCAGCCAAATGAGAATAATAGGAAGGTAGTTGTTGAAGAGCAATCTTTCCTTCTTGGCGGTTGACAAAATAACAGTAAAATAGTTTGTTGTAGATTAACGTGTAGAACGAAAGAAAAGTCCCAGTTGAGTTCACAAGTCCTTTCTCCTTGAGCCCGTCCTGTGTTGGCACGACATGAACAATTTACAGAGTGGGTTACAGTAGCCTATCTCCGCAGCTGGTTGGAACCTGATCCTAGTCGTTGAAGAAGTCGTTCAAATAGCAGGATATGGTTGTAGTTGCTTCTGTTTTATTCAAGTTTTTATTCGAAATGCGTTTGAAGAAAACTTTTTTTGTTTTGGTGATGGCTCCTCAAACTGGAGTCATCATACAACAAGCATCAAACAAGCTTCAGCTGAATCGACCACTTCTGGCAAGGCGCTCCAGCTCCAAAAAGACAAATAAACGAAATGATTACTATGGAGGTGTTCCTGGACACAGGAGAGGTTGATGAGGGGCCTTTAGCGTCTTGCAGAATGGATGGAAGCATACAAAACTCAACCCTCTATCCCGGAGGAGTGGAACCTTTCCCGGGAGCCAAAACTCTAAACCCACGGGATGCGAGCTGTCAGAATATGACGCGTTGGTGGGCGGGGCTTTGACCATATATGGAACAGTGACACCTCCTGTCCCCTGAACGAGCTTCATTCTGGAGAGTCCTACATGCAATAGTTGCCTGGCTGCAACCCGAGAGCTCCGGCAAGTCAAGCTCCACTTTTTTCCTCCATCAAATGTAGAGATTTCCCCCCTCAAATTCACATCCTGTGACGTTAATATTCACTAAACATGAAATCCTAAAGGACAGAGTCCAGCCGATACAACATATTGTAGGGAAGGGAGCTGAATTATCAATAAATACTTTACCCAGGTAGGCTGCTATGTCATGTTCTCACCAATTAATGAGCAAATATCGGGCTAAAAGTCTGAGGGAGCGCATGACATGTCTATAGGAGCTTAAAGGAAGGACTTTCCAATCCATTTGGTCAAAACTAGAAACACTGTCAATGGGATATATTTAACTATTTCTGTTTATTTTGTATTTTCCAATCTAAATTGGCATGTTTTATGTTGTTTGTCGCAAGTGCATATATAGTCAGAGTTAATCAATGGTATTTTAATGCAGCCGTGTTTCATGTGATGGAATATAAAGTGTCTCTCATGGCAAACTAAAATAACTCTGCTGCAGACAGTAGCCTACGTATTATCATCTTTATATATGGAAATGCGTCAGATGGCTGTATCCAGACTACTATCATTTTGCATGGTAAGGACTCGTATCGATTCAGTGTGCAATACCTAATGTCTGTCATGAGTTTATAAACAGCCGGGCATCGTCGCAATGTGTTAGCCCTAATGCAATGCACAGGTTGCATGTGTGCTTTACATGAATGTTCAATATGATAGTTGGTTTAGTTTAATGTGGGTGTACATCATTCTATTCGGTGAATGGACTCAGGGGATGCACGGTGTCCAACCTCTCTCTTCCGAAGAACAGACATTTATTTTACAATAACAAAGAAACACTCTTAAATAGCCTACAATAATATGACGGTAATAGGTATTTCTCCTTCTTCAGGGTAATGTTTTTTTGTTGTTGCCAATTGGCAGACTGTTCTTTAAGCTATATGTTAATATTTTAATTAATCGGCAAAAAAAAAAAAAGTGATGTCCGATTTGGGTTATCAGGGGACCCAACAGCCCCGTGCACTAAAGGGGTGGGATGGGGGTACGTGGAAAGGAAGAGAGTTGTGTTTTAGAGAGCGTTTTGCTGGGGTTGGGGGTTAATGACTATTGCCAAAGATAAGTGAATTATCAAAGCGGCTGTTGTTCTTGCATCGTCTCTAAATCCATTCCTTTCCCGGCCCTGCACGTCCTAATTAAATACGTAAGTATAATAAAACTGCATTTTATTACTATTTTAGGATAATATCATTAGGCTATTCTATTTCTAGACAATTTACAATTTATGAATTTACAATTTATTGTTTCAACGCGGTAATATTGTACTAAGTGTTCATTTAATGGGTGCATATGCAAATTGCTTGTAAATTGATATTTGCTCGATAAATTGACGTGTCGAAGAACAATGTCACCAATGCCGTGTTTGCAGCGTTGCAAGTAAAATGTTATAACATTGAAATAGGGTGCACTTGACTTTTTAGTTTTTTCTGTAAATATTGTTTTTTCAATTGGTCATAAATTAAGTTGCTTGCCAACATTTTGTATCTCAGTATAATGCTGTCTTGGAAATTGCACCAAGTAGCCTAATGATAGTTTACTGTATTTTTAATGCCGATTATACCTCAATCTGATGACCAAATTAGGACAGATCCTTTTAAAACTGATACTTTTGACCGGAGAGAAAGAGGTCTAGAACAGTTCGACAACCCCATCACCTAGGTAACGATCCCGTCATAAAAATGAGTTTTAAACCTTATTTGACAACAAATGCAGCTGCTCCTCTATTTTGGAAGATATTAGGCGAAAATGAATGCAAATCTGTGTTGGGAGCCATCTGGACAGGAATAGGGGAATCAGCTGCTGCCACAACAGGCGCTGAGCCTGAATCTATTTCAGCTCATTTTCTAGGATCATCTGGTCGCGTGCTAAATGCGCTCTTTCATTTCCACCAAGTTTTACTTTGACTTCCTCTCTAACTGCTTCCGTCAGACAGACGGAAATTAATCAAGGTGCTTAGGACGGAGAAAAAAAACGGGACGTTGATGGACATATAAGTGCATATTTTAATTTATGATCATGTCTCAATTTGACATATGAGTGCTTCTCGCACGTGCTCATTCTGTGGCGTGCTTAGACATCAGCAAAACAGGCAGCGACATCTCAACAAGTCACGATGTTGACGCACGGATAGATTATTCTTTAGCAATAACAATTCATAACAAAGCAATAGCATAATAAGTATGCTGGTAATCTAGAGAATACATCAAGATAAACAATAATAATAATGATATTAATAATGATATTAATAATGATATTAATAATTACAATAGGTATATTATATTCTATCATAGTCACTAAAAAGCTTGTGTATATTTTGCATTCAACATTAACTGTGCGTGTAGCCCATAATGCTATAATCATAAAGACCATGTGTGTGGATTTAGTTGTAAAGTCGCTAATGTTATATCTCATTTGGAGAAGAGTGCTAATGGTGAACGCTAGACAAAAAGCAAAGTTAGTCATGCAGAAGGTGTGTTGGTTTGAATAAGATTTGCTTGGTGTTGCCAAGACCTCCCGAAGAAAACGACCCTCCTCCTTATTGTGTGTGAAGTGTTCCTTTTGTGTGAATTTACTGGGTGAGGCTTCAATGATCCCCCCACACATTTGCATTTAAATAGCGACATCAACCGATTCGCGTGCCACACACCAGTGGGTTTCCCAGATGTCAAGGCAAAGTCGGTGAGATGGCCATAGCCCAGCTGTCCTCTCCTCTCCTCCAGTCCCAACATCATACCAAAGCACAGAGAGAGAAAGACTAAATATACAAGGTTTCCTGTTTTCATCTCTGATCGCTAACCAGCGTGTGGTGTTACTGACTGTATAGGAGGTTATAGCCTGATGCTGTGGCAGACAGAAGAATGAATAGACTCCACTGAGTGAGGGAACATTGCTAGAATAAAAAAAAATCGTGGTTAAAAAGAAAGAATCGCGGGTGAAATGATTCTATCTCCAACAATACGCGATTCTATTGTTGTTATAAACAGGACATTGGTTTCATTACTTTGGTAGATTATTCAACAGATTTCTGAAAGCCAGCCTGGATGCAAAAGCTCACAATAAGTAGCGCCGTGGAGTTTATTGACATGACATGGACATGAAATAAAATAAGAGGCTAATTGACAATGCAAAAATATTGAACACAGGAACTCTCTCAAACTGAGACATTAATTAGGGTATTATTTTATCCCATAAATGTCAATTTCCCCTGCAGCCTAAATATGCAGCTCAGCTTGTGATGGATGGCAGGTTTAGTGATATAAGGGGTCCTGCTTTCACGTTAGAGCGCAAATGAACTTGAAAGCTTTGTGTGGCTGTTAGAAAATCCTTACAACATAAAAGACCACTTCTTTTAAGATGCAATTGAATCATCCATATATAAAATTCGTCAATATTTTCAGATATAGGTTGAAAGACTCCTCTTTCACTTCAGACCGATATCGAAATTCAGCACTTTCCTATATTTCACTTTTAAAGCCTCCTCTCTCTCGCGCTCTCCCGCTCTCTCTGTGTGTGTGTGTGTGTGTGTGTGTGTGTGTGTGTGTGTGTGTGTGTGTGTGTGTGTGTGTGTGTGTGTGTGTGTGTTAGGTCGGTCGGTCGGTCGGTAGTAGGCCCGCTGCACCATCATCAACCAAATGTCAGAGCTGAATGACTGCGCATCAAAAACACTCAACTGCATCTATGACAGTTTTTGGTTGCACCGATTATTTTTTTCCACACCCTAATCATCACTTAATACATTCCATAATTAACTGTTAGATAGCACATGAAGTTAACATATATAGGCAAGTCACTAACAGCGTGGATGTCAGATGGAATCTTATTTTAAAACGAGCTGCGACTGGAAAAAATTATATTTCTTACTCATAAAATGTTGTTAATATAATTATGGCGAAACAACACGCTTCTCATTTTTTCAATAACCGTAAATATGCCTCTCATAACTCAACACTAAAACAAAGGGTAGCCTATGCTTTATTGGCAGTGCGTCTTTTTATCAGTGGCTTGTTTCAAATTGACTGATCATTTAGAATGTTGTTAATGATTACGGCAAATCAAACATTTGTATTGGCAAAATAACGAACAATTAACGTGCCTTCAGAAAGTATTCACACCCCTTGATTTATTCCACATTTTGTTGTGTTACAGCCTGAATTCAAAATGGGATTAAATATATTTTTTCGCACCCATCGACAAACAATAATAATAACAAAGTGAAAACATGTTTTTAGAAATGTAAGCAAATTGATAGAAAATGAAATACATACATATCTTATTTACATAATTATTCAACCCCCTGAGTCAATACATATTAGAATCTCCTTTGACTGCAATTACAGCTCTAAGTCTTTCTGGGTAAGTCTCTAAGAGCTTTGCACACCTGGATTGTACAATATTTTCAAATTATTCTTTTAAAAATCTATTAAGCTCTGTTAAGTTGGTTGTTGATCATTGCTAGACAACGATTTTCAAGTCTTGCCATAGAATTTTCGAGCCGATTTAAGTCAAAACTGTAACTAGGCCACTCAGAAACATTCAATGTCATCTTGGTAAGCAACTCCAGTGTAGATTATGTTTTAGGTAATTGTCCTGCTGAAAGGTGAATTCATCTCCCAGTGTCTGTTGGAAAGCAGACTTATCCAGGTTTTCCTCTAGGATTTTGCCTGTTCTTAGCTCTATTCTGTTTATTTTTATCCTAAAAAACTTTCTTGTCCTTGCGGATGATAAGCATGCCCATAACATGATGCAGCCACCACCATGCTTGAAATATGAAGAGTGGTACTCAGTGATGTGTTGTGTTGGATTTGCCCTAAACATAACGCTTTGCATTCAGGACAAAAGTTCATTTCTTTGCCCAATTATTTGCATTTTTACTTTAGTGCCTGATTGCAAACAGGATGCAGGTTTTGGATTTTTTAAAATCCTGTACAGGCTTCCTTCTGTTCACTCTGTCATTTAGGTTAGTATTTTGGAGTAACTACAATGTGTTCAGTTTTCTCATATCACAGCCATTAAACTCTGCAACTGTTTTAAAGTCACCATTGGCTGCATGGTGAAATCCCTGAGCAGTTTCTTTCCTCTACGGCAACTGAGTTAGGAAGGACGCCTGTATCTTCGTAGTGACTGGGTGTATTGATACACCATCCAACGTTTAATTAATAACTTCACCATGCTCAAAGGGATATTCAATATCTTCTTTTTTTTTTACCCATCTACCAATAGGTGCCCTTCTTTGCGAGGCATTGGAAAACCTCCCTGGTCGTTTGAAATTCACTGCTCAACTGAGGGACCTTACAGATAATTGTATGTGTGGGGTACAGAGATGAGGAAGTCATTCAAAAATCATGTTAAACTCTATTATTGTACACATAGTGAGTCCATGCAAATTATCATGTGACTTGTTAAGCAAATCTTTACTCCTGAATTTATTTTGGCTTGCCATGACAACGGGGTTGAATACTTATTGACTCAAGACATTTCAGCTTTTCATTTTTAATACATTTGCAACAATTTCTAAAAACATAAGTCCACTTTGACATTATGGGGTATTGTGTGTAGGCCAGTGACACAAAATCTGAATGTAATCCATTTTAAATTCAGACTGTAACACAAAAAAATGTGTAACAAGTCCAGGGGTGTGAAAACTTAATAATAATGTCGACATATTGTTTCACATGTGTAGGCCTATATCTCAATACAGAAGTTTACAAGTCAAAACAATAGCCCGGTTTGCTGAACAGACAGTAAAAAGGAAGGCAACATTTAATTTTCAAAGGCAATCCAGCATCTGTAACCTTAATGCAAAGCGTTGCTCGTTCGGCTCTAAATTTGATGAAGAGCGCCTCCTTTTGGTAATTTTAAAGACCACCACTCCTATTGAGATTTCCAGGCAAACTTTAGCGCATCCCAGAACCGTTACATTTGTCAATAGATTGTTGACCCTTTAGAATGTAACACCTGATCTAATTAGAGTATAGAGTAAACATCTAACAAGATATGTTGTTATTGTATCTGTGATTTTCAGAACATCCATGTCTTATTTAGGCTTGAAGGAGAAGGTTTCATATAATAAATACAAATGTGATCTACTGTTCATGGTCATAAAATCAGTCAAGGAAAGACAGTTGTGATCAGTTGCAGAAATTAGAAATGAATTTAAAATAGACTTGATTACTAACGTAACCTAATTCAAGTGCATTACAATCGGAGTTGTTTGCCATTTAGAAATGTGCTTGTTTCCTTACAATAAACAAGGCATCAATTAACAGCATAGGCATCGCAATTCCAATGTAAAGAAGGCATAGCGATAGACCCTGATAAACTATCGACCAATTTTAAAATGCATTCTGAACATTAGAAATATATCTGTTTCAAAGGTTCTAATGTAGAGGGGGTACATTCATTATGGAACAGGGTTCGATTAGGTAACTCCAGATATTGTAATTGGCTTTAATTAAACATGTATCGGGATAATTAACTCTGAAATATGTGCAACCGCTGGGACGTTGAGTCGGGTGTCAGCATTCATACTGCCCAGATGTCCTAATACAGATCAGCCTTCAATTAAAAGTTGAACCGGTTTTCTTTAAAAGCACATTTTAAATTTGTATTTGACTTTAAACTATTTTAATCTAATAAACCAGCATAGCCTATATAAATGTGGAAAATGCAAAAGAAGAAAAACTTGGCAATAGGGCAGATCGGAGAGTGATTGTTGAGAAAGGTCCAGTGTCAAGACGGATACAAACCGCAGCACCTAGCCTACCAACCGTTACAAACCGCAGCACCTAGCCTACCAACCGTTACAAACCGCAGCACCTAGCCTACCAACCGTTACAAACCGCAGCACCTAGCCTACCAACCGTTACAAACCGCAGCACCTAGCCTACCAACCGTTACAAACCGCTGCACCTAGCCTACCAACCGTTACAAACCGCTGCACCTAGCCTACCAACCATCACTCCTTATCCGCTTGAGTGATGATTATAGCCTACAATCCAGCTTCAACTGCACAGTTTATTAAGACAAAAGATTATCAGTAGAACAATGTGCTTTTATTGTTGACAGTGCCTAATCGTTTAATTCAACGTTTGTCCCCCTAATCATCGCAATGTGTCAGTGATTAGTGTCAAATAATGATACTGATGATAACGATAACGCCTAAATTATGGTATCAGTATTATAGATATTAAAAAGGGTATAACACTATAACAGGTCAGTACTAGTCTACTAATGGCAGTATATTAGGCTGTAATACAATACTACTGATATAAATTATTTAAATCAATGTCTTGAAAACAGTGCAGAAGAACGTGTGAGATGGTTGAGTTATGTCAAGCGGCCTACCCGGGTTGCTGTATAATTAGCATTTTCATTCTGGTGCTAAAATGAAGAGAGAGATGCTGTGCGGCTTGCCCGCGGCACAGCCCGGGGCGATAGTCATATAAAGAAGGAGGAAAAATGA
This sequence comes from Coregonus clupeaformis, assembly GCF_020615455.1. NCBI lineage: Eukaryota > Metazoa > Chordata > Actinopteri > Salmoniformes > Salmonidae > Coregonus > Coregonus clupeaformis. Next base: position 448,980 of record NW_025533573.1, on the reverse strand, counting down.
ATAAAGAAAGCGAGACCTATTCTAGACAATTAACATGTAAAATATCCAGTGGAAATCGAGAGTGAACCAAGAGGGTCAACCGCTCTCATTTCAGAATAAGAAATAGCTTCGTTTGGCTCATTTTGAATAAAAACAGTTGACTTCCATAATTAAAGATTTGCAGATGTGCACCTGCCACCTTCACAAGTTATCATCTCTGATATAATCGCATATAGGTCAGATATAATGTAGGCTACGTGTGCTTCATAAAAATGGGCTCACATTATGCAACCATGTATTTAGGACGCTATCCCCTATTTCTCTCTCAGATGAATCCATACAATTTGATGAATTGTTTCTTCTCGTAATTACTCAACTTGGCAATAATTAGATGGGGGGCAATTGTTGAAATCACGTAGCATTTTAGAACCAAACGTAGAACCATAGCCCAGGCCATAGGCGATAGCGACCTCAGTTTCACAGAGGCGGCCAGCATTTACCCGGTCTCGAGAAACGCCATTCCACGGTAACTGTGCCCCACCTACAGGCATAAAGAGCTAAATCATTCAACTCCACTATACACTTAATAGGTCTCATGCGAGTCGCCTAATAATTGATGCACGGTCAATACAGCCTATGTCAAAATGGTGACATGATCGTTATTGTGTGATTACATATATTTATTTATTTTATCGGAGCAGTTTTCACAAGTATGGGGTAAATTTAGTACAAAACGCAAACCAGATCATCCAAAAGGCAGTTGTTTCAAAACTCTTAAGCACATTTTAAATTGACTAAGTACAACACACAAAATCATGCGGTCACTTTTTCACCAAACTTAAATCAGTGTTTCACATTGCAATACATTTTCATATAAAGTAAATTGCTTTTCACAATGCAATGCTTGATATGAAGGTCTTCTTATTTGTTCAAATACATTTGACTATTACTGTTCTGAGATTTAAAAATGGTTTGTCTACTACAGATTTTGAGAATTACAAAATGAAAATGTATGTTTGTAGAAACATATGAAGTGTGATAGTGTAAAATACTATTATGATGATGCCATGAGCTTACTAACTGAGCCACAAAGGACAACTACAATACATAAGTACAATATGGGCGGCGCACAATTGGCCCAGCGTCGTCCAGGTTAGGGGAGGGAATGGCCGGCAGGGGATGTAGCTCAGTTGGTAGAGCATGGCGTTTGCAACGCCAGGGTTGTGGGTTCGATAAAATAATGTATGTGCTAACTGTAAGTCGCTCTGGATAAGAGCGTCTGCTAAATGACGTAAATGTAAATGTAATATGTGATTACAATACAGGTGGAAGGTGTATGATTGCAATGCCCATGCGCGAACCACCGTCCTCCAGGCCATGGGTGAGTCATGCCATGACATCACCCAGACCTATGTCAGGCTTTGATTGGCCAAAAGGTTTTTCCCCAGGTGCATGAACAATGACGACATTTACTATGGTGTGGATGAGACCAATGGCCAAATGCTCAAGACAGGCTTGATGCAAACTAGCACCTGCTACACATTACGTTTATTTCATGCTTTCATTTCATTTGTTTCATTTGATTACACCTATAGTGTCATTATAGATGAACTATACATTTATTTTCTTGCAGCAATGACTGTGAAAGATGTCTTCAATGATCACACATGGGATAGAAATTAAGGAAATTAGATTTTTAGTACATTTTGATGGGTAGTGAAAGTGTATTGCCTGATGTGAAAACAGGTTAATGTACTGTAATGTACAGTATTGTAGCATATTACAGTCAAAAGGCAATTTTGAAACATGTATGTTGCATTTTCTGCTATTAGATGAACTAGTTATTAAAATAACTACATTTGAAGATGTCATTATGTTATGATTTGGTGACTAAATCAATGTTCTCATGGTATTTCACAGTAAACATATTTTGGATCAATTGTGGTGTGGTGAAAGATGTTACCAAACAAAACACAATAAAAAGGTTTTTAATAGAAGACTTGCTGCGTTACAAATGTTACCAGTTTTGTAGTAAGAGTTTAGAAAATTCACCACATCCAGAACATTCAGAAAGTATTCAGACCCCTTCCCCTTTTCCACATTTTGTTACGTTGCAGCCTTATTCTAAAGTTGATGAAATTACATGTTTTCCTTATCAATCTACACTCAATACCCCATAATGACAGAGCGAAAACAGATTTTTAGAAATGTTAGAAAATCTTCCTCTGATGGTGGGGGGATTTTCCTCTGATTGGGGGGGGACACTTTGAGGTGGCTATGTGGTAAAGCAGAGGAAACACTTCCTGATTCATCATCAGAGTTCAACAGCCTCACTCCTCACTCCTCACTCCTCACAACTCACAACTCACAACTCACTCCTCACTCCTCACTCCTCACAACTCACAACTCACAACTCACAACTCACTCCTCACTCCTCACAACTCACAACTCACAACTCACAACTCACAACTCACAACTCACAACTCTCCTCACTCCTCACTCCTCACTCCTCACTCCTCACTCCTCACAACTCACAACTCATTTCCCTTTGTCCGTGTCCGTGTCCGTGTCCGTGTCCGTGTCCGTGTCGTCTTTCTCTTCTATACTCATGGGACCTGAAATTCCCAAATGTCTCCACAAGGATAGTAAAACAAGGAAGATTCTCCCTTGTGGGGACATTTCCCACTTCCCCACGAGGACAAAGGCTTTTTTAAGTTTAGGGGTTAGGTTTAGGGTTACAATTAGGGTTGGGTTGGGTTAGAATTAGGGTTAGGGGTTAAGATTAGGGAAAATAGAATGGAAATACATTTTAGGTTCCCAAGAGGATAAAATAACAAGTGTGTGAGACAGACAGACAGACAGACAGACAGACAGGGAGGGACAGACAGACAGACAGAGAAGATAGAGACAGACAGACAGACAGACAGACAGAGAGTGAAGGTAGAGACAGACAGACAGACAGGGGGTGAAAATAGATAGAGGGTGCGATCAAGATATCAAGATGGAGACAGAAGGAGAAAAGACAGGGAGAGATATTCTGGACACTCGTTTTCTGGACACTAGTTTTCTGGACACTAGTTTGCGGATAAAAGGCTATGCGTGACGACGTAGCGCACATCAAAACAACATTTGCAGTTAAATTCCCATGTACCAAATAAAAAAAGACAAGTTAAATGAGTTTCATCTCATTTTCAACTCTACTGATGGTTTGGTCACAAAAAAATGTTTGCGTTATATAGTGAAAGAGCCCACTCTGGTGTTGGCACCTGGGCTCGCAGATACAGTGTTATAGCCTACATGATTTGGACTTTCACCACCCTGTGAAGTTCATCATAACTTATTTAATATGTAGCGTAATAAACTGCATACTTTCCCCGAGTCATAGTGGGAGGACCACGCAACATGTCATCACGTGACTCCAAATTTACTTCGATATGAAGGATATTTGCGCGTTAAAAGCGTTTCCACCGCCATTTCTCGCATAGCCTAGTTAATATTACCGATACAAAGAGATCCGACGTCGTCTTAGCGTATTTCGGTTTGTCGACATTTGGGAAAGTTTACCGGCAAATTTGCTGTTTCCATCAGGCCTGTCATTGTTCTTATCCGACATGTCCTTCACTGGCATTAAAACGTTGGATGGAAACCTGGTTATTGTCTAATAATTTGTGCGGTTGTACATGAAATATCTCTGCACGTTGAAATCTCTCAAAACAAACAGAGACATAATTACTGTAAACAAAAACCCCTTGTGGTGACTTGTCCTACTTTCTGCAGCCATATTGGGGGAAGGAGATAAGCACGGCAGAGAGAGAGAGAGTCTGGCCATATTGGGGGAAGGAGAGAAGCACCGCAGAGAGAGAGAGAGACTGGCATATGGACTGCATCTTCATTAGGACCATGACAATAAATAGATTCAATGGGCAGATTAAGAAACCAAAGCTTTGATCAGATAATCCCCGGGCGCATCCCAAATGCCACCCTATGGGCTCTGGTCAAAAGTAGTGCACTAAATAGGGAATGGGGTGCCATTTGGGACACATACAACATCTCTGTTGTGAAGCATGACTATTCATAAGGAATATTCACACAGATTGAAACACATAGTAGAGTTTGGCTGAAGAGTTTGTTACGTAATCACATAGAGATGCAGAACATCACAGACAACTGTTGTTTGCTGATAATTCTTTCCCCTCGCAGAGAAAAATGAACCTTTGCCTGACTGTGTTCTTCTATTAAAGGGATAGCTGTTGTGTGTGTGTGTGTGTGTGTACTAATGAATATTTCATCATCATCAGCGGCAGTTTCAGTCAGTCAGCATTGTCATGACGATCATCCCTGAAAAGTAAAGCAGGTCAGTGGCGACCCGTCATTCAGGGCTGTTTTGAGCCCCACCTGTTTAGCTAAAAAATATATATTTTGTTTTGTTTTGTTTGTTGTTGTTGTTGTTGCCTGTTTTGCATTTTATTTGGGCATTAATACGTGTCACATATCAGTTTGCAAACAATGTAAAAAATATAAATATTTGAGTTAATAAAGCCGCATACAAACATGGTCTCTTTTTTGCTTTCTTGAGTAAGGCAGCTCCATAATGCAGGTGTTTCAGCCTAGCTCAGGGCTTTCTGTGGTGGTGGGGCAGCCAGCGGAAAATACGGGGCGTAGGAGTTGGTAATGTTCTCTAGTTGCGCCGTGATTGGCTCAGTGTTCTGTCACTCATTGGGACACTACGTCACCGCAAAATCTACGGGTAGAGCTCGAAAATTCAAACCCCTTGGGTGCTGCCATAGAGTTACATTAGAAGTACCCATCCAAGAAGGCTCAATGTCATTGGCCACAGATAAAATGACGTCAAATCACGTTATATCTACTGTAGCTTTGATTGGACTGATCATGTCAACATCATACTTTCAAAATCTAAGCTAGCAGTCATCATCATGAATCTAGTCGACAATCAACTGGCAAATCCTTTTCAATCCTTGTCATATGAAGAGAAATTATGAAGAGAAATTATAGATAAAACGTATCGGTGCTCATCGGCCATTGGACATAAACATTACACAACAAGTTGGAAATCGCAATTCAACAATGAGTGGTTTGGAAGGAATCAGTGGCTAACTGCAAGCATTGCAAAGCAATCACTAGCCTGCTATTCAGTGGAGAGGATGTGTGGTCCAAGTCTGGGTTTAAGGGTCTCTTTTCCATGCTTAAAAGGATCAACGTTCAACATTGGACATGCTGTCAATCCATCATGACTTCTGCCGCGTTCAAAACAACTGGAAACTCGGAACTGGGAACGAGCTCCGACTGGGAAAATTAGTTTTGAACGGTCATCCAACTTGGAATTCCAAATTGGGAACTCAGGCCTCTTTCTAGAGCTCCGACCTGAAGATCACTGACATCATGATTCGACCTTGTTTTTTCCCCGAGTTCCCAGTTGTCTTGAAAGCACCATAAATCCAGAAAATGCCAGACTTTGATGACAACGTTTGATGACAAAATTTGCCTACGAAGGACCGCCGCGCCACCTTCCTGTTCAAGTGAGCACGACAAGGTGAGTCTAACATTTTTGTTGTATGCTGCTGCATAAATGATGTAATATGCCAGGGAGATATGTATACTGTAGCTAAGAAAGTAATACTAAGTGTATGTTGTGTAGTAAACTGTTAGTAGCCCATGTGCCTCACCCTAATAATTTGGTGTATTTTCCCCTCATAATTTAGCCTACTGTTCTGACTTGGTGGTGCACATGTAGCCCATAGCCTGTTTTAGAGACATGTATTAATCGAATATTGTAAGAGCTTTCATTGTCTGCTTATATGCCCCCTTTATTTATCCTACGGTTCTGACTTGGTGTACAGGGAGAACACTGTAAGAACGGCCCATGTTCTGAATTATGTCGCTGTACATTTCAAAAGTGCTGAACAAATAGTTATATTGACTACGTCCTTCTTAGCTCGCTCATTAATGTCTTAATCGAAATTACGGATTGCCTCTTATCCGCTCATCGTTCCCTTATGCCATAGTTTGTACATCTCAATTGTCATTAGAAACCACATTTGTTTAAGCAAGTCAGCCATATCAGCTATGTTTTTTTTATTTTAAGGCAGTAAATGAGGCTGAATGAACTGTTTCGCTGCCAGACAAGGCTCCGTTGATAGCCAGGTGTAGCAGTGGTAAGGATTCACTCCATGGTGCTGAAAAGAAAGCTCTGCTGTTGGGACAGCTTTATGTAGGCCCTAACAGTTTGTGGGCACCGTTTGTAACCATTATAGAGCAATTAATGTATTGTTTAGTGTTGTGGCTTTGCTGGCATGCATCTAAAAAAATAAATGTGGGGGAGTTTCACCCACCAAGATTTACACGCTAAAATCGCCACTGCATTCAAGCAACTGCTGTAATGATATACTATGGGGCTTGTAAGGCTTGTAGCGTAGCTAACAAATTGTCAGCAAACATAACGTGTAACGTAACTTATTTGAAAAGTACATTTGTTTTTATTACATTGCTCAACATGTTCTTAACATTTGTCATAATCAGTTAAAATCAATGAATATTGACCTTTTGGACTTACATTTGTATCCGCCCTCGTCGGACTCCAGCTGCATGTTTTTCCTCCACAATGCTAAAATCGGCACTGAAGCAGGTAAATAAAGGAAGCAAATGAAGCAACAGCAGATGAGATGGGTGAATGAGGTTAGTTAGACGTGTGTGGAATGACAGGTGGTGTGATAAAACGTCTCTCCCTCAGAGAGCAGTAGCTTAATACCCTTTTACCTCTCACCCTTCCCCCGGGGCCCCACCGTGCACGCAGCTTCTCCCCTCGTTGACACGGATCTGATTTAACCTTTAAAAACAACAGCAAGGTGCACCACCACCAATCCAAACAAATGTACAATGCAGAGGTTACGCAGAGGTCAAGCAGAGGTTATGCTCAGAGGCAAACAAGCAGCCGAAGGCATGCAGAGCAGAGGGTGAACACCACAAGCCATTATTAATTCATAATACACTTATTATTCGTTATGGGGGCCTTGGGATCAGATAAAACAATATGCATTAAACAGTCTCTGTCTCTACCCTCCCCTCCTCCACTGTTTGGCCTTTCGTCTCTGAAGCTTTGTTCAAACTACAGCACCTGTTCCTGTCCTGACGCTCCGCCTGACATTAAGATATCTCTCCGAGAGGAGTCCTGTGCTTTCATGTGTTTGGTAAACCCTTCCAGCAGCTCTGCCATTAGCCGTATGTGACTGGTGGTGACTGACAGGTCGGCACAGGCACGCCACTTAGATACTTTCATGGTACCAATGTATGTTGCAGTAAAGTCTTGAGGGATTCCTTTGGGCACAAGGAGTAATGGGAGCTACTGTCAGGAGCACAGCAAGATATAAAAGGTGATTTCAGTTAAGCACATAACCTTAACATATAACAGTATCCATCTTTGTATGGTTTTATTTTCTGGAGGGATGGGGGAGGGGGATGTTCTGAAGAAAAATACAAAACAGTTGCAGTAGTATACAAATTAAACTGTCACCCTTTGATTCATACAACACAATACAATCTTTCTTTAAAGCTAGAATCTGCAATTGAAACAATAACAAAGTGGACACCCCGCCTTTGTTTTGGTAAAAAGCTGAGGGATGGGCCTAGAGAAATTTAACCACTCTCTAATTCAGACAGCACTATGGATGCAAGGACTGACCATCCATGATATCAGAATTATAGCTTTAACAAGGCTTGAGACTACATATATATATATATATATATTGTTTTACATATGTTGTTTACAAACATTGGAGTAAACAAATTGTATATTCTGGCCTCTGATGGGGTATGACAGTTGAACTAAGCTCATCAGGAATTTAGAAGTTCTATTCTTCAAGAATCAATGGGTATAAATAATTAATTTATGTCCAAAAAAGGATGTACCAACTTATTTCTGCTTCATTTTTTTCTCTCTCAATGTTCTGTTGTCCTTTTTGCTTCCCACTTAACAGCCTATGACCTTGGAATATGCCATAAACCGTTTCCCCCTTGGTTACGGGTTCAAGTCAGATAGGAGGGGAATTCAAGGTGCACTTTGAACTCTCATTATATAGGTATGACCATGACACAGGGTTTTATGTGTTTGTATACAACAGTGAATTAGAACAAATTGGATCAGTAACTGAAGTCATTTTACACTTACTGTGTTAAAATTGTCGTCGGACGGAACCACATAATTCACAATGAACTGTTATCTATTGCATGGTTGTTAATTACTAGTGCTGAGCGATTAACCTACATTTTGGTTATTTTTCGGGTTTTAAAACTATAATTGACCAACGTCAGTTCAATTATTAGAATTCCATTTCGTTCATTTTTTTCCCCCTGTGAGCTCAATGTGCACATTGCAGTTTCTCTAGAGATAAATCGGATCAAGCTCTAACTGTGTGATGTAGTAGGGAGTTGTGGTTTCCAACAGGCCAATATTCTACATACTTTAGGGCAGAAAACGTGGTAATTAACTACAATGACCATAATCCATTGCGCCGCCTACTTGTCAGCCTGTGTTTCTTTATGGCTGCTACATAAGAGACTGAAGAATCCGTGATAGAGAGGGACGGAGGGCACTTTCTTCGGGAGGTATCTCTACCTGAAAATACATGATCTAAGTGATTGACAGTTGGTATTCAGCAGTCATTAAAGTCTGCCTTATTTACTTTGAAGAACTACTGAAATAGTGATTTAGTCAGACAGCAGCTCAGTAGAGATGAGATGACTTGGAATGAAATAATAAAGTCATCAAATAAAACAAATGTAACATCCACAGCAACTGAAATAAAGTAAAGTAATGTGAATAAATGATGGTGAATGAGTGATAAGCAGTAACGGGACTTGTATTAATTGTTTTATTCTGTGCTGTTACAGCATTCAACCCACATAATGCATAGTGCATTTAACATCAAAATAACAATAATATATAAACCTGATAATATATATATATATATATTTTTTTACAATCGAACTGAAACAGACTAACCGCTCTAGCACTATGAATTATTCATAGGCAGGTTATTCAGGTTATCGGTCATCTTCGACCTTCCTTCAAAAACAGTGATCAGCGCTTCATAACAGTTCAAGGGAGCACCATTCTACCAAGAACGTAGAACAGACCGTCTGTGTGCATGACCTTTTAGTTCTGCGTCTCTGTAGAACTCTGTTACTAAAAAGGGGGACTACTTTTTTTGAGGCAGACAAGAAAGGGATCCACGGGTATAGAGTTCCCATAGGGAACAATGGGGGAGCGGGGTAGCCTTGCACTACATGGGGGGGTAACTTTAAATGCAACATCGTGGATCAAAGACTCAACAAAAAAGCAGGTGGACATGCTGTAAGACTATATGGGATGCAGTGAAGGTCACATTCATAAAAGGGAAAAGGTTCGGAGTTCAATAAAGTACAGGAAGAGAAAGTGTCACCTTTCTCAACATCTCTCTTATTCTGTAATGATACACTGAATCTAAAAAGACAGAATACAAATATTGAAAACTAATACTATATATAGCATAAGACAGTAAAATAAGCAACAACACGTTCATCTACTACAAAGTTCCTCAATGATGAGTTCTACATCAGCTGAACAGATGACAGGAAAAAGAAAGAGCATACGAGGAGCACACTCTGACCTAGTGTTCTTCAGCAGAGAAACCATTACATCTGTTGACTTCCCAGTGGCCAAGCATGGCAACTCAGCCACCTGTGAACATGTCAGATGAGGGTGTCAGTAGCAGTCAGATGAGGGTGTCGGTAGCAGTCAGATGAGGGTGTTAGTAGCAGTCAGATGAGGGTGTCAGTAGCAGTCAGAGCAGTCAGATGAGGGTGTCAGTAGCAGTCAGATGAGGGTGTCAGTAGCAGTCAGATGAGGGTGTCGGTAGCAGTCAGATGAGGGTGTGAGTAGCAGTCAGATGAGGGTGTTAGTAGCAGTCAGATGAGGGTGTCAGTAGCAGTCAGATGAGGGTGTCGGTAGCAGTCAGATGAGGGTGTGAGTAGCAGTCAGATGAGGGTGTCGGTAGCAGTCAGATGAGGGTGTGAGTAGCAGTCAGATGAGGGTGTTAGTAGCAGTCAGATGAGGGTGTTAGTAGCAGTCAGATGAGGGTGTCGGTAGCAGTCAGATGAGGGTGTCGGTAGCAGTCAGATGAGGGTGTCAGTAGCAGTCAGATGAGGGTGTCGGTAGCAGTCAGATGAGGGTGTCAGTAGCAGTCAGATGAGGGTGTCGGTAGCAGTCAGATGAGGGTGTGAGTAGCAGTCAGATGAGGGTGTCGGTAGCAGTCAGATGAGGGTGTGAGTAGCAGTCAGATGAGGGTGTGAGTAGCAGTCAGATGAGGGTGTCGGTAGCAGTCAGATGAGGGTGTCGGTAGCAGTCAGATGAGGGTGTCAGTAGCAGTCAGATGAGGGTGTCGGTAGCAGTCAGATGAGGGTGTCGGTAGCAGTCAGATGAGGGTGTTAGTAGCAGTCAGATGAGGGTGTCGGTAGCAGTCAGAGCAGTCAGATGAGGGTGTCGGTAGCAGTCAGATGAGGGTGTCGGTAGCAGTCAGATGAGGGTGTCGGTAGCAGTCAGATGAGGGTGTCGGTAGCAGTCAGATGAGGGTGTCAGTAGCAGTCAGATGAGGGTGTCAGTAGCAGTCAGAGCAGTCAGATGAGGGTGTCGGTAGCAGTCAGATGAGGGTGTCGGTAGCAGTCAGATGAGGGTGTCAGTAGCAGTCAGAGCAGTCAGATGAGGGTGTCGGTAGCAGTCAGATGAGGGTGTCAGCAGCAGTCAGAGCAGTCAGATGAGGGTGTCAGCAGCAGTCAGAGCAGTCAGATGAGGGTGTCAGCAGCAGTCAGATGAGGGTGTCAGCAGCAGTCAGATGAGGGTGTCGGTAGCAGTCAGATGAGGGTGTCGGTAGCAGTCAGATGAGGGTGTTAGTAGCAGTCAGAGCAGTCAGATGAGGGTGTCAGCAGCAGTCAGAGCAGTCAGATGAGGGTGTCAGCAGCAGTCAGAGCAGTCAGATGAGGGTGTCAGCAGCAGTCAGATGAGGGTGTCAGCAGCAGTCAGATGAGGGTGTCAGTAGCAGTCAGATGAGGGTGTCGGTAGCAGTCAGATGAGGGTGTCGGTAGCAGTCAGATGAGGGTGTCGGTAGCAGTCAGATGAGGGTGTCAGTAGCAGTCAGATGAGGGTGTCAGTAGCAGTCAGATGAGGGTGTCAGCAGCAGTCAGATGAGGGTGTCAGCAGCAGTCAGATGAGGGTGTCGGCAGCAGTCAGATGAGGGTGTCGGTAGCAGTCAGATGAGGGTGTCGGTAGCAGTCAGATGAGGGTGTTGGTAGCAGTCAGATGAGGGTGTCAGCAGCAGTCAGAGCAGTCAGATGAGGGTGTCAGCAGCAGTCAGAGCAGTCAGATGAGGGTGTCAGCAGCAGTCAGAGCAGTCAGATGAGGGTGTCGGTAGCAGTCAGATGAGGGTGTCGGTAGCAGTCAGATGAGGGTGTCAGCGGCAGTCAGATGAGGGTGTCAGTGGCAGTCAGATGAGGGTGTTAGTAGCCGTCAGATGAGGGTGTCGGTAGCAGTCAGATGAGGGTGTCGGTAGCAGTCAGATGAGGGTGTCTGTAGCAGTCAGATGAGGGTGTCGGTAGCAGTCAGATGAGGGTGTTAGTAGCAGTCAGATGAGGGTGTCGGTAGCAGTCAGATGAGGGTGTCGGTAGCAGTCAGAGCAGTCAGATGAGGGTGTCGGTAGCAGTCAGATGAGGGTGTTAGTAGCAGTCAGATGAGGGTGTGAGTAGCAGTCAGATGAGGGTGTCAGTAGCAGTCAGATGAGGGTGTCAGTAGCAGTCAGATGAGGGTGTCAGTAGCAGTCAGATGAGGGTGTCTGTAGCAGTCAGATGAGGGTGTCGGTAGCAGTCAGAGCAGTCAGATGAGGGTGTCGGTAGCAGTCAGATGAGGGTGTGAGTAGCAGTCAGATGAGGGTGTTAGTAACAGTCAGATGAGGGTGTGAGTAGCAGTCAGATGAGGGTGTTAATAGCAGTCAGATGAGGGTGTGAGTAGCAGTCAGATGAGGGTGTCGGTAGCAGTCAGATGAGGGTGTGAGTAGCAGTCAGATGAGGGTGTTAGTAGCAGTCAGATGAGGGGTGAGTAGCAGTCAGATGAGGGTGTCGGTAGCAGTCAGATGAGGGTGTGAGTAGCAGTCAGATGAGGGTGTGAGTAGCAGTCAGATGAGGGTGTTAGTAACAGTCAGATGAGGGTGTTAGTAGCAGTCAGATGAGGGTGTCAGCAGCAGTCAGATGAGGGTGTCAGTAGCAGTCAGATGAGGGTGTCGGTAGCAGTCAGATGAGGGTGTCAGCAGCAGTCAGATGAGGGTGTCAGTAGCAGTCAGATGAGGGTGTCAGTAGCAGTCAGATGAGGGTGTCGGTAGCAGTCAGATGAGGGTGTCGGTAGCAGTCAGATGAGGGTGTCGGTAGCAGTCAGATGAGGGTGTCGGTAGCAGTCAGATGAGGGTGTCGGTAGCAGTCAGATGAGGGTGTCGGTAGCAGTCAGATGAGGGTGTCGGTAGCAGTCAGATGAGGGTGTCGGTAGCAGTCAGATGAGGGTGTCGGTAGCAGTCAGATGAGGGTGTCGGTAGCAGTCAGATGAGGGTGTCGGTAGCAGTCAGATGAGGGTGTTAGTAGCAGTCAGATGAGGGTGTTAGCAGCAGTCAGATGAGGGTGTTAGTAGCAGTCAGATGAGGGTGTTAGCAGCAGTCAGATGAGGGTGTCGGTAGCAGTCAGATGAGGGTGTTAATAGCAGTCAGATGAGGGTGTTAGTAGCAGTCAGATGAGGGTGTCAGTAGCAGTCAGACCAGTCTGAAGGAGAAAAGAGAGGGACAACAGGAACATGAAAATAAAACAGGTGTACACTTGTCCAAAACCTCCCTGAGGAAATCTAAATAATTCCACATCCATAAAATGATACTTGTCAGGGTTGGTCAGTGTGAGGCCTATGAGTCCATCCCAAATGGCACCCTATTTCCTACATAGTACACTACTTTTGAGCATAGCCCTATGGGCCCTGGTCCACAGTAGTGCTCTATATAGTGTGCCATTTGGGACGCACCCTATACCATCACCCTGCTCATTACGTCTTCACGAAGGGCTCTTCTGGGGCATACTTGATCTCCCAATATGAGTTGGAGGGTATTTTCTTTTCCATTTTATTAGCAGCTAAGCTCTTTACACTTGTAGCATATTGCAGCAGGTTTCAAGCTTACGCTTTATTGTCTTACATTATTGAAAATCTAGGCCCTCTGAGCCATTTCCCTCAGGTCAAGCTTTGTGTGAGAACACTCATTTCTCCTGCTAGTATACTGGGCTGTGCTGGGGGAGGACAGGGGAGATTGTAAGGGTAATACTCATGAATCCATCCCGGTTGACTTTCCTCCAAACTTTAGCCCTCCCCTATTGCATCTGTTGAGCCAGACTGTTGATACCCTGACGTCTATGAATATATCATTCATCATGGCATTATAACGGCCAATCACTCCGTATCATATGAGATGGACTGGAAACTATCATAAAGGTTAGGATACAACACCCAACAGAATATGGTAACGTTCTAGAAGGATAGGATACGGAGGATGGTAACGTTCTAGAAGGATAGGATACGGAGGATGGTAGCGTTCTAGAAGGATAGGATACGGACTATGGTAACGTTCTAGAAGGATAGGATACGGAGGATGGTAACGTTCTAGAAGGATATGATACGGACTATGGTAACGTTCTAGAAGGATAGGATACGGAGGATGGTAACGTTCTAGAAGGATAGGATACGGAGGATGGTAACGTTCTAGAAGGATAGGATACGGACTATGGTAACGTTCTAGAAGGATAGGATACGGAGGATGGTAACGTTCTAGAAGGATAGGATACGGAGGATGGTAACGTTCTAGAAGGATAGGATACGGACTATGGTAACGTTCTAGAAGGATAGGATACGGACTATGGTAACGTTCTAGAAGGATAGGATACGGAGGATGGTAACGTTCTAGAAGGATAGGATACAGACTATGCTAACGTTCTAGAAGGATAGGATACGGAGGATGGTAACGTTCTAGAAGGATAGGATACGGAGGATGGTAACGTTCTAGAAGGATAGGATACGGACTATGGTAACGTTCTAGAAGGATAGGATACGGACTATGGTAACGTTCTAGAAGGATAGGATACGGACTATGCTAACGTTCTAGAAGGATAGGATACGGACTATGGTAACGTTCTAGAAGGATAGGATACGGACTATGGTAACGTTCTAGAAGGATAGGATACGGACTATGCTAACGTTCTAGAAGGCAGGGAAGTTGGAAAATACTGGAATATAAAAGTGGCCTGAAAATGTGTGATCTAGTTAAACTTCATGGATAAGAATTGGGATGCTAGCTACAGTATATGCTACCTCCTGACATGAGAAATGTGAACCAAAGACAGCAAGCAGTAGTATGTAACAAAACGTATCCTCAAACAAGTGAGACAAAAACGTAACTGAATAAATGCTGTTCACATATAATTCACTAGTAAACATTCCAGACTGCTTTAGGGTGAAGATCCATAATGTACAGAAGGCAGTAGAAGCTGGTGAACAGAATAGATGAGATCTGGAAATAAGCTTCATATACAAAGGCATTGGATAAGAATGACAAATAGTAGTCACAGAAATACATCTAAAACGTCCACCATGTTTAATCAAACCATACTTTATTGAAAGTAGTTTTTCCTCGTACTAAAAATAAACTATTTCATTGAGTCATAACCTAAATCTAACAGCATCAACTATTGTCTATTCCTTCCATAAAAATTATTGCTTAGCAAGGAGGAAACTGGCTTCAAATCATTGTAAGATAACACAAAACCAAATCTAGTGGGAAATAGACACAGCATTGTCAAACAGCACTACATTTCAAGTGCCGATCAAACTATTGAAAACAATATAGTGGCTGGAACGGTTCATGAGATTAACACTAAATTCAGGACACTAGCCAAAATTAAATGATTATCAGAAATATTGTTAGAAAGTTCTTATTTTATATTTCAGCCAATTACATTTTACAAAAATATATAAAATATTTAACAAAAATATATTTGCAGACATGATTATCCATTTCCAAAAGGTTTACAATGATATCGCTTCAAAACATTGATTTACTTAACAATATCATGATTATTTACATTCTATATTTTCTGGCAGCTTTAGAAGCCGTTTTGATACTGGGACAATAACAGTTATTTGTCTAACGCAGCCATTGACTTTAAAATGAGTATCCTCGTTACATTGTAAAGTTGCAGTATTAAATTGTGGCTTGATGGCTCATTCCTTATCGTTGTATGTAGACTACACTGTAGTAGTTGTCTTTCCATTCAAAACAGAATGTTATTAAGATGGTAATGAAATGATCATGTCTACTGTTTGGTGAACAGCCCTTTTCCCATACCAGTGTTAGGTAGTGTAACCATGTGAGGCTATATCTGTGAAGCAATACAGTACTAGTGGTAAAAAGCAAGAAAAGTCAAGGCTCCTTTCCAACGAACGTTCACAGCCACACACACGCCATGGCTTGATCAATCAATCATTCGCTTCATCCTCAAGGATCCTTCAAGTTCTTCAAATGATCTCTGATCATGGCGATGACCGATCAATACCCCATGATGTGGTTAATGTGCCCCTGAGAAGAGAGGGGGACTCACAATGTGACACAGGTAACCTATATGGAACAAACCCTTCACATTTACATAATGCCGGCATCCCAAACGGTACCCTCTTCACTATTATGGAACAGGGTGCTATTTGGGATGCAAGCTATGTCATGTTCATTAACCAGTCCCTCCAGCATTTTAAATGGGATTTTTATGGGCAAACTGCATGATTTTGCTGCAGCAATCCTGCCACTTTGCATGGCAATATTCTATGATTTAGTCTAATTTGTCTTGAAAATATGCTGACGGGGGGGAGTTTGTTGATGTGTAGCTTGATTTAACCATATTATGGTGGTAAATGTGCTCATTTTGGTTGAAATTGCAAGCCCTCTTTTTGTGCTGCGGTGATGGGTCAGTTTTATGTGATAATATTGCGATGATTTGACTGTTTTAAATGGAAATAGTGCAGTGATTGGTCAAATTTACAAGCCCTCACATAATATGCAGGGAATTGTTGATTTTGCACAACAACAACAAAAAAGTGATGGCAGAATCCTGGGGGGACTGATGAACCCTTTCGACATTAGAAAGTCCAGAATGGTCGGTTCTTTAGTCTGAGGGCCAACCCTTCTAAACGCTCCATGGTCAATATGGTAGGTTCTTTAGTCTGAGGGCCAACCCTTCTAAATGCTCCATGGTCAATATGGTCGGTTCTTTAGTCTGAGGGCCAACCCTTCTAAATGCTCCATGGTCAATATGGTAGGTTCTTTAGTCTGAGGGCCAACCCTTCTAAATGCTCCATGGTCAATATGGTCGGTTCTTTAGTCTGAGGGCCAACCCTTCTACAGTGGGGAAAAAAAGTATTTAGTCAGCCACCAATTGTGCAAGTTCTCCCACTTAAAAAGATGAGAGAGGCCTGTAATTTTCATCATAGGTACACGTCAACTATGACAGACAAAATGAGATTTTTTTTCTCTAGAAAATCACATTGTAGGATTTTTAATGAATTTATTTGCAAATTATGGTGGAAAATAAGTATTTGGTCAATAACAAAAGTTTCTCAATACTTTGTTATATACCCTTTGTTGGCAATGACACAGGTCAAACGTTTTCTGTAAGTCTTCACAAGGTTTTCACACACTGTTGCTGGTATTTTGGCCCATTCCTCCATGCAGATCTCCTCTAGAGCAGTGATGTTTTGGGGCTGTCGCTGGGCAACACGGACTTTCAACTCCCTCCAAAGATTTTCTATGGGGTTGAGATCTGGAGACTGGCTAGGCCACTCCAGGACCTTGAAATGCTTCTTACGAAGCCACTCCTTCGTTGCCCGGGCGGTGTGTTTGGGATCATTGTCATGCTGAAAGACCCAGCCACGTTTCATCTTCAATGCCCTTGCTGATGGAAGGAGGTTTTCACTCAAAATCTCACGATACATGGCCCCATTCATTCTTTCCTTTACACGGATCAGTCGTCCTGGTCCCTTTGCAGAAAAACAGCCCCAAAGCATGATGTTTCGACCCCCATGCTTCACAGTAGGTATGGTGTTCTTTGGATGCAACTCAGCATTCTTTGTCCTCCAAACACGACGAGTTGAGTTTTTACCAAATTGGTTCTATTTTGGTTTCATCTGACCATATGACATTCTCCCAATCCTCTTCTGGATCATCCAAATGCACTCTAGCAAACTTCAGACGGGCCCGGACATGTACTGGCTTAAGCAGGGGGACACGTCTGGCACTGCAGGATTTGAGTCTCTGGCGGCGTAGTGTGTTACTGATGGTAGGCTTTGTTACTTTGGTCCCAGCTCTCTGCAGGTCATCCACTAGGTCCCCCCGTGTGGTTCTGGGATTTTTGCTCACCGTTCTTGTGATCATTTTGACCCCACGGGTGAGATCTTGCGTGGAGCCCCAGATCGAGGGAGATTATCAGTGGTCTTGTATGTCTTCCATTTCCTAATAATTGCTCCCACCAGTTGATTTCTTCAAACCAAGCTGCTTACCTATTGCAGATTTAGTCTTCCCAGCCTGGTGCAGGTCTACAATTTTGTTTCTGGTGTCCTTTGACAGCTCTTTGGTCTTGGCCATAGTGGAGTTTGGAGTGTGACTGTTTGAGGTTGTGGACAGGTGTCTTTTATACTGATAACAAGTTCAAACAGGTGCCATTAGTACAGGTAATGAGTGGAGGACAGAGGAGCCTCTTAAAGAAGAAGTTACAGGTCTGAGAGCAAGAATTCTTGCTTGTTTGTAGGTGACCAAATACTTATTTTCCACCATAATTTGCAAATAAATTCATTAAAAATCCTACAATGTGATTTTCTGGAATTTTTTCTCTCAATTTGTCAGTCATAGTTGACGTGTACCTATGATGAAAATTACAGGCCTCTCTCATCTTTTTAAGTGGGAGAACTTGCACAATTGGTGGCTGACCAAATACTTTTCCCCCCACTGTAAATGCTCCATGGTCAATATGGTAGGTTCTTTAGTTTGAGGGCCAACCCTTCTAAATGCTCCATGGTCAATATGGTAGGTTCTTTAGACTGAGGGCCAACCCTTCTAAATGGGCATATTTTATTATGTTGAATATACATTGATGTTATAGGAGCAACAATTGTCCCCAACGTAAGAGGCATTCTATCCCATATTAGCATATCAACGTTTGTTTATATGTGCAATAGCCATTAATCACATTGCCACTGATGAGACATTGGTTTCGGTGTTGATGGTTGTCTTCAACAAAATGCTCGGTTAGGCCTACACACTGACATACAGTGAGGGAAAAAAGTATTTGATCCCCTGCTGATTTTGTACGTTTGCCCACTGACAAAGACATGATCAGTCTGTAATTTTAATGGTAGGTTTATTTGAACAGTGAGAGACAGAATAACAACAAAAAAAATCAGAAAAAAACGCATGTCAAAAATGTTATAAATTGATATGCATTTTAAATGAGGGAAATAAGTATTTGACCCCTCTGCAAAACATGACTTAGTACTTGGTGGCAAAACCCTTGTTGGCAATCACAGAGGTCAGACGTTTCTTGTAGTTGGCCACCAGGTTTTCCCACATCTCAGGAGGGATTTTGTCCCACTCCTCTTTGCAGATCTTCTCCAAGTCATTAAGGTTTCGAGGCTGACGTTTGGCAACTTGAACCTTCAGCTTCCTCCACAGATTTTCTATGGGATTAAGGTCTGGAGACTGGCTAGGCCACTCCAGGACCTTAATGTGCTTCTTCTTGAGCCACTCCTTTGTTGCCTTGGCCGTGTGTTTTGGGTCATTGTCATGCTGGAATACCCATCCAAAACCCATTTTCTATGCCCTGGCTGAGGGAAGGAGGTTCTCACCCAAGATTTGACGGTACATGGCCCCGTCCATCGTCCCTTTGATGCGGTGAAGTTGTCCTGTCCCCTTAGCAGAAAAACAACCCCAAAGCATAATGTTTCCACCTCCATGTTTGACGGTGGGGATGGTGTTCTTGGGGTCATAGGCAGCATTCCTCCTCCTCCAAACACGGCGAGTTGAGTTGATGCCAAAGAGCTCGATTTTGGTCTCATCTGACCAAAACACTTTCACCCAGTTCTCCTCTGAATCATTCAGATGTTTCATTGGCAAACTTCAGACGGGCCTGTATATGTGCTTTCTTGAGCAGGGGGACCTTGCGGGCGCTGCAGGATTTCAGTTCTTCACGGCGTACTGTGTTACCAATTGTTTTCTTGGTGACTATGGTCCCAGCTGCCTTGAGATCATTGACAAGATCCTCCCGTGTAGTTCTGGGCTGATTCCTCACCGTTCTCATGATCATTGCAACTCCACGAGGTGAGATCTTGCATGGAGCCCCAGGCCGAGGGAGATTGACAGTTATTTTGTGTTTCTTCCATTTGCGAATAATCGCAACTGTTGTCACCTTCTCACCAAGCTGCTTGGCGATGGTCTTGTAGCCCATTCCAGCCTTGAGTAGGTCTACAATCTTGTCCCTGACATCCTTGGAGAGCTCTTTGGTCTTGGCCATGGTGGAGAGTTTGGAATCTGATTGATTGCTTCTGTGGACAGGTGTCTTTTATACAGGTAACAAACTGAGATTATGAGCACTCCCTTGAAGAGTGTGCTCCTAATCTCAGCTCGTTACCTGTATAAAAGACACCTGGGAGCCAGAAATCTTTCAGATTGAGAGGGGGTCAAATACTTATTTCCCTCATTAAAATGCAAATCAATTTATAACATTTCTGACATGCGTTTTTCTGGATTTTTTTGTTGTCATTCTGTCTCTCACTGTTCAAATAAAGCTACCATTAAAATTATAGACTGATCTTTTCTTTGTCAGTGGGCAAACGTACAAAATCAGCAGGGGATCAAATACTTTTTTCCCCCCTCACTGTATAATATCAGTCATCCATGTTACTGGGATACGTTGAGGCGCTACTTACAGGCTCCCCTGCCAGGCAGCGATTACAGCACTGGCTGCCTTGGACTGCATAGACCTGTACAAGAGAAGACACGAGACTGGTGGGTTATTATACCGATTATCGAATGGCTTGTCATACTGTAGTTCTGCAAAAAAATATTTGAGGATGAACACTGCATAGAAGCCAAGACTATTCAAAGGCTGATTATGACGGATGGACAATTCCACAGTAAAGTGAAAGGAAATATAGAAGGTCACGTCAACATTGTGGCACTAGCCAAATTCCTGACAGAGACTGGGTAAGGATGATGTTGAATTTCCCAAACAGTTATCGCTTCCTTGACATGACTTCACAAACATTGGGAAAAACTGTCATAAATATAGCTACCGCTGCACCTTAGAGATGTTGAGGAAGCATGTTGTCATGGGTACGCCTAGCGTCCCTTACTCCTTCACCTATTCACCTTTATTACTACTATAGCATCATTCAGGAGGAAAACACGGACCACAAAACACTCCTGCAATGCACATGGGAAGCTAAGTCCTTGGGAATATAGGCCTAGAATGTAGCAGCGAAAGATAAAAAAAAATCGTTTAATATGCATAGCTACCATGTTAGAAGCTGGGTGGTTGATGCTGTTTGGGACACTCTGCTGTTGCATACTGGCATCCATGCCACTGTCAGTCACTATCGCGCCATGTTCAACCTGGATGTAGACTCCCACCCCGTTGCACAGTCGTTTCTGAGGATTCAAACAACGCAGCATGGTTGCATAACATGACAGGCAAAGATCGATCTAGCTAGCTACATTTTTATAGGCATGCATTCACTTAGCTACTATTCTAAGGTACTAAGATACAGTTTCTTCCTGAGACTGTGTAAGTTACACGTGCTTTTTGTAAACACCCCACTAACGTTAGCTCTCTATGCGTTAGCTTAGCTAGCTACCTTACAACCAAATATGCATGCAAGGTTAGTTAAACTAGTAGCAATACAAATACATACACACGTGATAACCACTGAAATGTGGCTAGCCAATAAATCACTATTAACTGATTTAGCCTAAAAATAGTAACAAGCCAACTGGACAGCTATTTCAAATGCCAGTTAGCTAGACTGGTGTTAGTTAAATTATAAATACAACAATAGCACAGATCTTTATAACTAAAGCAACAGGATAACGTTATTGCCTGGAAACCCGACGTTGAATTGCATTGAATTCTACGTCGGGCAGAAATGAGCGCTTGAATCAGGGTAGTTTCCTCTCACAACGGCCTCTACAATCCAGAATGTTGTTGAATAAAATTGTATTTTAACGTTAAAATTCAAAACGCTCATTTCTGCCCGATGTAGAATTCAATGCAATTCAACGTCGGGTTTCCAGGCAATAAACTAGCTAAGGTTAGCTTCATACCGCTTGGCAATCTTTCCAGTTTTGAAGGTCCCCTTGGTGGCGTCTCTTCTTCTGGAGGGGTGTCATATATTCCATGGTTGTGGAAAAGTATTATACCTAGTTATTTTTTAGATCTATCGACTGAGTTTAATAACAAAATGTCAAAGGTAACAGTAACGTTAGATAGCTGGCAAGCAAACATAACACGTCCAGTTAGCTAGCTAGCTAATGCTAACGAGGTATTTTCAGAAACGTCTGGCTGCGATATCAAATTAATGAAATGTCAACTAGTAGTGGCTACAAACGGTTCAATCTCTGGCTACCTTATTAGCTGGTTAGTTAGCTATTTCACTTTCATTTCGCTTTTCTACCGCAAGGACACGACAACCGCTCTATTCATTTCTCTGCTTCTGACATTTGAAAGTGTTGTCCCGGTTGAAGACTTCCAATGATAGCCAGCCAATCAGAATCCATTTCAAGATAGACAGCCAATCAGAATCCATTTCAAGATAGACAGCCAACCAGAAACCATTTTAAGATAGACAGCCAATCAGAATCCATTTCAAGATAAACAGCCAATCAGAATCCATTTCAAGCAGCGGGGGCGGGGGGATATCTGTATAGCACCTTGTGACAACTGCTGATGTAAAAAGTGCTTTATAAAATACATTTGATTGATTGATTGAATTTGTTTTTCCCGCCACCAAATGCATGCTCAACACATTTTCTGCATTAGAATAATAACAATAATATAGCTATGTTTTTGTATTTTAACATGTTGGTTATTAATTGTAATTAATAGATCAGTCGTAGACCTACTCTGTGTACATAGTTATGTCTTGTTCCAGCCATGTAGTTGCCAGAAGATACCGACTCTACCATTAGCTTGTTTACACTGAGCTGCACTGGGGTCGGAACAAAGTAATCATTACATTAACTGTGGAGCCAGGCGATATATGGTTCGGCAAATGTAACTCAATGCATGGATGTGATATGCCACTGTAGTCCAAATTTTGGAGTACAGTGGCATATCCCATCCCTGCATTGAGGTACGTTTTCAGACCCATGTCTAGCGCAGGGTTCACTGTGTCTTTATGTAATCATTATTGCGTTCTGACCCCAGTGCAACTCAGTGTTAACAAGCTTAATAGTAGAGTCGGTATCTTCTGGCAATCCATATGGAACACGATCACTCGGTCAGTGATTACACATGTCTGAAAACACGATCACTCGGTCAGCGATTACACACGTCTGAAAACATGGCGAATTTTGTGGAGGCAACATCCTCGCAGCAATTTGAGGACTTGCTATCAAAGGCTGGCAAGTATGTACATCATTTCATAATATGACATTTAAGCAATTAGCTATTGAATGAGTTTCATTCAAATATACCTAGTATGATATTTAGCTTGCTATGAAAGCTACTTTTATGTTATATCGACATCTAGCAAGCTAGCGTGATGTAGCTTCACCCTTTTAGGTAACGTTAACTAGCTATCTAGCTGCTCCAAATGAAAGTATAACTAGCTAGCCATTTGAGCGAATATTTGCTTTAGCATGTCGTCGGACGACAACGAACTTGGACATCTAGCTAACTAATAACATACATTTTTATTGTACAAGGTTTGAATGTAATTGATCATTGTACATGCTGATGCGTTTATCTGATATGAACTGTCACGCTCTGCGTCTTGAACTCGTGTGGAATTCTTGTCATGAGATTTACATTTAACATTTAACATTTTACGTAATTTAGCAGACGCTCTTATCCAGAGCGACTTACAAATTGGTGCATTCACCTTATGATAGCCAGTGGGACAACCACTTTACAATTATTATTGATATGTCTGCCAGACATGCAGAGATGTGATTCGCCACCTGGTTATCAGAAGGGGGAAAGGAGAAGATGACGGGGCTAGGCGAGCCTTTCTATTAGGCAGACATACTTTTCTATGCCTTATAATGTAGGACAAGCCCCCATATGAAAGTGAGCGATTAACTCCTTATCAGACATGACTAGTGTTATCCCACATAACAGAGGTACTCCCGAGTGGCGCAGTGGCGCATCTCTAGTAGCTGTGTCACTAGAGATCCTGGTTCGAATCCAGGCTCTGTCGTAGCCGGCCGTGACCGGGAGACCAATGGGGCGGCGCACAATTGGCCCAGCGTCGTCCAGGGTAGGGGAGGGAACGGCCGGCAGGGATGTAGCTCAGTTGGTAGAGCATGGCGTTTGCAACGCCAGGGTTGTGGGTTCATTTCCCACGGGGGGCCAGTATAAAAAAATAATAATAACAACAACAAAAAAACATGTAATGTATGCACTCACTGTAAGTCGCTCTGGATAAGAGCGTCTGCTAAAGGACTAAAATGTAAAATGTAAATGTAAAATAACATCACATGCCCATTTCAGAATTATGAAGCTAACTAGGTCCATTCAGTTATTGTGCTCTTGAAATCCGTCATCAAAAGTAGGCTATAAAATAACATTTAATTCCAGAAGATTCCTGTTATGATCCACTGTCCTAGTCATGTGATGTTCAGTTGGTCAGCGATCTCGTGCATGATCGTCACTGTATGGGAGGTAAGAATTAGTGGATGACAACAACGTCAATTATCTAGGCCTACTGATGATGGACAGTAGCTGGCAAGTGTGCGTGCATGTCCCACATCTTTAGCATATGAATCTGCGTCTCTATAAAGTTGTGCTGTTTTAGACCTATTGCTATTCTGAGATCTGACACCTGTCTCTTCCTTGAGCCTCACCGGTGTACCCACGGCCTTACACCATTCCAATATAATAATATAATATTAGTAGCTCAGCTGGTAGAGCACGGCGCTTGTAACGCCAAGGTAGTGGGTTCGATCCCCGGGACCACCCATACACAAAAATGTATGCACACATGACTGTAAGTCGCTTTGGATAAAAGCGTCTGCTAAATGGCATATTATATTATTATTATATTATTATATTATTACAGTCATGCGTGCATACATTTTTTTTGTGTATGGGTGGTCCCGGGGATCGAACCCACTACCTTGTCGTTACAAGCGCCGTGCTCAACCCAGCTGAGCTACAGAGGACCACAATCTAATGTAACTTCTCTGTTCCACCAGGTTCTTGACAGTGGTCCACTTCCAGGCAGCATGGGCCCCACAGTGCAGTCAGATGAACGATGTGATGGGAGAGCTGGCAAAGGAGAACAAACACACCATGTTTGTCAAGGTACATACTGTAATATGCCTTGTGATGGATGTTACACGATGCCTGATGCACATAATATACCTTGTGATGGATGTTACACGATGCCTGATGCACATAATATACCTTGTGATGGATGTTACACGATGCCTGATGCACATAATATACCTTGTGATGGATGTTACACGATGCCTGATGCACATAATATACCTTGTGATGGATGTTACGCGATGCCTGATGCACTTAATATACCTTGTGATGGATGTTACGCGATGCCTGATGCACTTAATATACCTTGTGATGGATGTTACATGATGCCTGATTAACATAATATACCTTGTGATGGATGTTACATGTAGTGATGTTAAATGTAATACCGGAGCTCTGAGACATGCGTGAAAATTGCTAAGCAGTTAACTTCAAAGCAGTGTGTCGATGCGTGTATCACTTTTTCAGAAGTACCAAGCTGATTTCAAACACTGACCTCTACTGGACACCGTAGTTACATATATAGTTAGGATTTTGTACAGAAAGTTTCACCTGACTGGTAGCTTAGCAGGTAGAGTAGGGAACTTTGGAGCATTCAGGGACTTGAGGGTCGTGAGGTCGAATCCTGTTGAAGGCACACTATTTTGAAATTTGTTTTATGTGAAACCACACTTTCTGTTGTTCAAATAATTTGTTTTATTTCGTTTAGTATATGCTTCTGTCTTAAGCATCCTAAATAATGCCATAGATTCAGTTTTAGAAAAATTGTAATCTTGAAGGCAAAAAAGGGAAGCATGATGTGAGATGGGAACCTGCTATTCCACCTGATTATAGGCTACTAAAGACAACGACTGACCTCTGCGCCACGGTTTTGATAAAACATTTTTATCTGATAATCACACGCTGCTATTTATTGCTGACCAGAAGATGTCACTGAACAGATAATGAAGCTCAGAGTAATGAACAATGTTTTTGAAGACTTCAGAAATCCTCGGGTTTCCCATCACTAGTTACATGATGCCTGATGCATTCCAGTGGAGAAAAAAAAAGAAGCTCTTCATAATTAATTTCTGATCGAATTGCTTAACACTCATGAAACTACAACATCCTTTAGTTCAGGCTATTTTAGCTATATGCTTTTGCTCATGGACGTAGGGAGGTGTGCCCCTTTCTGTCCAATTAGGTCATTTCTGGGTAATATTTCTGTCTAGTTAGGTCATCCACTTTGTTTCAAGAGCACCCCAGAGACAAACAATTGTTTATTTATCATTTTTCATTACGCCCACGCTCTTTCAATATTTAGATATTGAAGCATATTATTTGAAGCATATTATTTTTCTATTGTCTTAACGATGGAGTATTGGTTGATTTCCAGGTTATAAATATATATGTTTTTTCAAAATAATTGACGAGGCACACCTCCCTATCGTCCAACCCATCGGTTGTCTCACTGCACCCTCATCTGACATGTCTTGAAATATGCAGACAGACGGATTAAAAGTACATTTACATTGTGATACATATGACAGCCAACTTTCTGACTCCGCCCATAACTTTTGGACTTTATAGCGTTCCCAGAAGGCATGGATTATTGAGTCATTAGTAGTTTTACACTTACAGTGGGGGAAAAAAGTATTTAGTCAGCCACCAATTGTGCATGTTCTCCCACTTAAAAAGATGAGAGAGGCCTGTAATTTTTATCATAGGTACACGTCAACTATGACAGACAAATTGAGAAAAAAAAATCCAGAAAATCACATTGTAGGATTTTTAATGAATTTATTTGCAAATTATGGTGGAAAATAAGTATTTGGTCACCTACAAACAAGCAAGATTTCTGGCTCTCACAGACCTGTAACTTCTTCTTTAAGAGGCTCCTCTGTCCTCCACTCGTTACCTGTATTAATGGCACCTGTTTGTTTGAGGTTGTGGACAGGTGTCTTTTATACTGATAACAAGTTCAGTCACACTCCAAACTCCACTATGGCCAAGACCAAAGAGCTGTCAAAGGACACCAGAAACAAAATTGTAGACCTGCACCAGGCTGGGAAGACTGAATCTGCAATAGGTAAGCAGCTTGGTTTGAAGAAATCAACTGTGGGAGCAATTATTAGGAAATGGAAGAAGTACAAGACCACTGATAATCTCCCTCGATCTGGGGCTCCACGCAAGATCTCACCCCGTGGGGTCAAAATGATCACAAGAACGGTGAACAAAAATCCCAGAACCACACGGGGGGACCTAGTGAATGACCTGCAGAGAGCTGGGACCAAAGTAACAAAGCCTACCATCAGTAACACACTACGCCGCCAGGGACTCAAATCCTGCAGTGCCAGACGTGTCCCCCTGCTTAAGCCAGTAAATGTCCAGGCCCGTCTGAAGTTTGCTAGAGTGCATTTGGATGATCCAGAATAATAATAATATTAATATGCCATTTAGCAGACGCTTTTATCCAAAGCGACTTACAGTCATGTGTGCATACATTTTTACGTATGGGTGGTCCCGGGGATCGAACCCACTACCCTGGCGTTACAAGCGCCATGCTCTACCAATTGAGCTACAGAGGACCACAAGAAGAGGATTGGGAGAATGTCATATGGTCAGATGAAACCAAAATAGAACTTTTTGGTAAAAACTCAACTCGTCGTGTTTGGAGGACAAAGAATGCTGAGTTGCATCCAAAGTACACCATACCTACTGTGAAGCATGGGGGTGGAAACATCATGCTTTGGGGCTGTTTTTCTGCAAAGGGACCAGGACGACTGATCCGTGTAAAGGAAAGAATGAATGGGGCCATGTATCGTGAGATTTTGAGTGAAAACCTCCTTCCATCAGCAAGGGCATTGAAGATGAAACGTGGCTGGGTCTTTCAGCATGACAATGATCCCAAACACACCGCCCGGGCAACGAAGGAGTGGCTTCGTAAGAAGCATTTCAAGGTCCTGGAGTGGCCTAGCCAGTCTCCATATCTCAACCCCATAGAAAATCTTTGGAGGGAGTTGAAAGTCCGTGTTGCCCAGCGACAGCCCCAAAACATCACTGCTCTAGAGGAGATCTGCATGGAGGAATGGGCCAAAATACCAGCAACAGTGTGTGAAAACCTTGTGAAGACTTACAGAAAACGTTTGACCTGTGTCATTGCCAACAAAGGGTATATAACAAAGTATTGAGAAACTTTTGTTATTGACCAAATACTTATTTTCCACCATAATTTGCAAATAAATTCATTAAAAATCCTACAATATGATTTTCTGGATTTTTTCTCTCTCATTTTGTCTGTCATAGTTGACGTGTACCTATGATGAAAATTACAGGCCTCTCTCATCTTTTTAAGTGGGAGAACTTGCACAATTGGTGGCTGACTAAATACTTTTTTCCCCCACTGTAGCATCTCCAGGCCTCCAGCAAACCTCTGATGGACGCCTTTAAAAAAAAGTATAATAAATAAATGTAAAATACACCATCACAGTAAATCCATTATTTATTGTAGTCAGGTCTAAAGAAACATTATGATATGAAGAAAATGTATTTCAGAAGAACAGAATATGAGTTGGCCTACTTTATGCTATCTGGCTATGCTCCATGCCATAGGCTGTAGGCTTGTTCATTTAGCTGACAAGATATGCTTATATGTCTCATGCCATTATTTTATATGATTTTATAGTAAGAAGAATACAATTGAACATAGCTGAATAAAATATAAATTTTATTTTTCCCATTATGACGTGACTATATTGAGCGTAAAAGTGATCACTTGAAACAGGTCCTATATGCTAGATTTAGAGTTATTTGGCAACTTTAGTTCTGAATGATGCAAACCTGAGAATGTCTTAGAAATCTAAAGATATCTGGGCTGCATGGTGATATATGGGCTGCATGGTGATATTTGGGCTGCATGGTGATATTTGGGCTGCATGGTGATATATGGGCTGCATGGTGATATATGGGCTGCATGGTGATATCTGGGCTGCATGGTGATATATGGGCTGCATGGTGATATATGGGCTGCATGGTGTGATATGGGCTGCATGGTGATATATGGGCTGCATGGTGATATCTGGGCTGCATGATGCGACTAGAGGATATTGATGATTTGAGAAAGTAGCAAAATAAAGCTTGCTCTGTTCCTTGCCTCAGGCTGCACAGCTGTTCTCTCATCAAGTGATCATATTTTCACCCATCAGACTATTCTCAATTTAATCTTGTCTTTACTAATATGTAAAATGAGTTTAGATTTAGAATGGCCCATTTATCAAATGGACAGGAACAGGGGCAGGAGAAAAAAATACATGTAATCTGTGTTCACTGGAATAGCGAATGGAGGCCGCGCGCTTTCCCACCGGTCCGTTCTGTAGGTTACTGTGGTTTTATAGCGGAGCATGTGATTAATACGAGCAGCTGGGAAATAAATATAAGACCACTTATTTCACTCCACACATCAACCACTGTTTGAGGAGCATGCTCTCACTGCCCCGACCAGGTGATATTCCGCCCAAACTCCGTATGCCATGGGCTCTCCAACCCTGTTCCTGCAGCTACCCAGTACTCTGTATGCCATGGGCTCTCCAACCCTGTTCCTCCAGCTACCCAGTACTCTGTACGCCATGGGCTCTCCAACCCTGTTCCTCCAGATACCCAGTACTCTGTACGCCATGGGCTCTCCAACCCTGTTCCTCCAGATACCCAGTACTCTGTATACCATGGGCTCTCCAACCCTGTTCCTCCAGCTACCCAGTACTCTGTATGCCATGGGCTCTCCAACCCTGTTCCTGCAGCTACCCAGTACTCTGTATGCCATGGGCTCTCCAACCCTGTTCCTCCAGCTACCCAGTACTCTGTATGCCATGGGCTCTCCAACCCTGTTCCTCCAGCTACCCAGTACTCTGTATGCCATGGGCTCTCCAACCCTGTTCCTCCAGCTACCCAGTACTCCGTATGCCATGGGCTCTCCAACCCTGTTCCTCCAGCTACCCAGTACTCTGTATGCCATGGGCTCTCCAACCCTGTTCCTCCAGCTACCCAGTACTCTGTATGCCATGGGCTCTCCAACCCTGTTCCTGCAGCTACCCAGTACTCTGTATGCCATGGGCTCTCCAACCTTGTTCCTGCAGCTACCCAGTACTCTGTATGCCATGGGCTCTCCAACCCTGTTCCTGCAGCTACCCAGTACTCTGTATGCCATGGGCTCTCCAACCCTGTTCCTCCAGCTACCCAGTACTCTGTATGCCATGGGCTCTCCAACCCTGTTCCTGCAGCTACCCAGTACTCTGTATGCCACGGGCTCTCCAACCCTGTTCCTCCAGATACCCAGTACTCTGTATGCCATGGGCTCTCCAACCCTGTTCCTCCAGCTACCCAGTACTCTGTATGCCATGGGCTCTCCAACCCTGTTACTGCAGCTACCCAGTACTCTGTATGCCATGGGCTCTCCAACCCTGTTTCTCCAGCTACCCAGTACTCTGTATGCCATGGGCTCTCCAACCCTGTTCCCCCAGCTACCCAGTACTCTGTATGCCATGGGCTCTCCAACCCTGTTCCTGCAGCTACCCAGTACTCTGTATGCCATGGGCTCTCCAACCCTGTTCCCCCAGCTACCCAGTACTCTGTATGCCATGGGCTCTCCAACCCTGTTCCTCCAGCTACCCAGTACTCTGTATGCCATGGACTCTCCAACTCTGTTCCTGCAGCTACCCAGTACTCTGTATGCCATGGGCTCTCCAACCCTGTTCTCCCAGCTACCCAGTACTCTGTATGCCATGGGCTCTCCAATCCTATTTCTGCAGCTACCCAGTACTCTGTATGCCATGGGCTCTCCAACCCTGTTCCTCCAGCTACCCAGTACTCTGTATGCCATGGGCTCTCCAACCCTGTTCCTCCAGCTACCCAGTACTCTGTATGCCACGGGCTCTCCAACCCTGTTCCTCCAGCTACCCAGTACTCTGTATGCCATGGGCTCTCCAACCCTGTTCCTCCAGCTACCCAGTACTCTGTATACCATGGGCTCTCCAACCCTGTTCCTGCAGCTACCCAGTGCTTCATTTTGGGAAACCAAGTGAAATCTGTTCGGGAACATCGCAACAAAACATATTTCACTGAACTGTTGACAGCCCGTCTCTCTGCGCACTGGAGAAAGGAATAACAGAGAGAGGAGGAGATGGAAACGCATGGTGGTGAGATGCTGTATAGCTAAAGGTAATGTCACCCAATTAATTATGAAAATATAAAAATTCCCTATTACTAGGCTATTCAAATACAAATTCACTAATTGTAGGCTAACTGTAAGCCGCCCAGCACAATCAATGAACCAACAGCATCGCCTAGGGCTATACGTTCTCTCCCAGACTAGTGGATAGACATTTTGGAGCGTAGCATAAGGTAACCAGTCCATCCAGTATGCATAACAATACTGTCCACACTCAAAGGCCATTACTCGAATTGTGTTGAATCTTGGAGTGTAGGCCTATGCACATAAGCTCTAATATACATATGAGTGTTTTGAATTAATTATCAGCTTAGAAAGCGCTGTCCATTTTTTTGTGTTAGCCTTTGAAACAACATCCACAGCAACCATGTTTTACACCGTTTCAACTTGCTGTTGAACTTTATTCTTCAAATTGATCATCACAGTGAGGTGAGTTTTAAAAGTAAGACAGGCCTACTGTTTTAATGGTGAGTGTTTGATGTGATTTTAGTTTTTGTTTGCATTTGCATTGATGTCCGAGTGGTTAGAGGGACACTAGAGCCCTGAGTACCAGGCCATTAGGACCTGATGGTTAGAGGGACACTAGAGCCCTGAGTACCAGGCCATTAGGACCTGATGGTTAGAGGGACACTAGAGCCCTGAGTACCAGGCCATTCACACCTGATGGTTAGAGGGACACTAGAGCCCTGAGTACCAGGCCATTAGGACCTGATGGTTAGAGGGACACTAGAGCCCTGAGTACCAGGCCATTAGGACCTGATGGTTAGAGGGACACTAGAGCCCTGAGTACCAGGCCATTAGGACCTGATGGTTAGAGGGACACTAGAGCCCTGAGTACCAGGCCATTAGGACCTGATGGTTAGAGGGACACTAGAGCCCTGAGTACCAGGCCATTCGGACCTTGATGGTCGTTAGTGAGTCGGGTTCTACCAAAGCATGTCCGGAGTGCATAAGTGGAGATTAACATGACTCAACAACGGTCACGTGGAATTTTGGAATTGTACTGCGGTCTTGACTGATGACTGGTCACTGCAAAAGCCCTAGCTCCAATCGATATTGTTTTCTAAGAGGTTGTCAGTTGGACAGACTCTCTGCAAGGTTTTGTATACCTTACCTACAATCTGAGTATCCTTTTCTGACTCAAATAGGATTCCCTCAAGATTGCTCTGATGGTCCAAAAGATTTCTAATTGAAATGTCTTGATATGAAATGTTTAAGTTGCATGTATTTGAAAATATCTACATTGGTCAGTCCAAAATGGATTGTAAAATTTTGTAATGGAAATACATGTATTTCCTGTTACCAAGTCATTCACGGTTTCTATGCCTTTTTAGTTTTCCATGTGGACCAATTTATCGGTGAATTCTGAAAAGCTATCCAAGGATTGTTTCATAGGGTTGTGTTTTTTGGGAGTGATATTGGTTCTTGTAGAATTTTCTTCCATATTGTTATAGTGTTCTTAACTATGAAGTTGTTAATGGTCTTTAGATTTATCCTTTGAAAATAGACGTGAAAATATTTTGGGGGGTGAGCATGTGCATCTTCAATATGTACGCATTGTTCCTCTTTAGTGCATTTAGCACTAATGTAAAAGCCTTGGGTGGTGAGTTTAAAACCACACTCAGACTTAGGAAGATGTACAACTTTCCATTTTATTCTATGAGTTTTATTTGGTCATATAAAATCTGTTATGGCCGAGCATACTTTTTTAAAAGAACGTCTTCGGTGGGGTAATTGGTATTACCCAGAATAAATACAATAACTCTGGGAGCCATGCCATTCTGAAGACGTTTATTCTACCTGTAAGATTTATGGGAAGATTGTTCCATTTAAATAGATCTGCTTTCATATTGTTGAGTAATAGGATAAAGGGATTTTTATATATTTGTTTGTTGTCACTTATTAATCATGCGAAGTATGTGATCTTTTTTTGTGGTCCACTTAAAGGACTGCTGTAGACAACAACAACAACAACAACAACAACACGCCATTTAGCAGACGTTTTTATCCAAAGCGACTTACAGTCATGCGTACATACATTTTTACGTATGGGTGGTCCCGGGGATCGAACCCACTACCCTGAGCGTTACAAGCACCGTGCTCTACCAGCTGAGCTACAGAGGACCAAGTAGATCATGAGTTATTGTTTTTCCTATTGCCATTATTTCCATTTTTTCCACATTCATTTTATATCCTGAGATTTGAGAGTATTCTGAAAAGATGTAGTGTTCCCTTTGTAGTGCACTGCTTTTGACCAGAGCCCATAGGTGCAAAGTAGTGCACTAGCGATTTAGGGAATACGGTGCCGTTTCAAATCACATTTTTATTTGTCACATCCGAATACTTTTGCATTTTAGTCATTTAGCAGACGGTCTTATCCAGAGCGACTCACAGTTAGTGAGTGCATACATTTTTCATACTGGAGAGAGAGAGAATACAACAAGTGTAGACTTTACCGTGAAATGCTTAATTACGAGCCCCTTTCCCAACAATGCAGTTAAAAAGTAGAAAATTAATAAATAGATAAAAATAAGATAGTAACACATTTGGAAGGCATCGTAGGACTCTGGTCAGGGACTCTGTCATAATGCCTCTCCCTCTCCCTCTCCTGGGACCCAGAGGATCTGCCTGGTAGTGATATTCTCTCTTTCTCTCTGTCTCTGTTCCTCTCTCTCTGTCTCTCTCTCTCTGTTTCTCTCTGTCTCTGTCTCTCTGTTTCTCTCTGTCTCTTCTCTCTCTATCTGTCTCTCTGTCTCTCTCTCTCTCTCTCTGTCTCTGTCTCTGTCACTCTGTCTCTGTTCCTCTCTCTCTGTCTGCCTGGTTCATGTCTGATTAGACCTGTGGTATAGGGGTGGGAGAGGGGGGGCGATACGAAAAAGACTTATGGCTTGTGTACAGTGATCAAGGAGAGATATGCTATCCTTTTTCATAATGACGTAGGCCTAACCAGTAGATTTGATATTTGATCCAACGTATTGTACACTGCAAAAGAGCTGTTTTCTTAATTTGTGTTTCAAGTTATTTTTTCCCCCCATACACATTTATTAACAATATTCCTATAGACTCCAATATGAGTATTTTCTTCCTGTACCCAGCCTAGGTTGTCTTTAATCAATCAATATCACTGTTATTGCCCATGTCACATGGAAACAAGCATTTGGCTATACATATTTAGTGACTATATGTCGCCACCCTCATAGCTATATTTCACTGCGTGAATGTAGGTAGTGTTCACAGAGCCTATAAGTGACTGTCAGTCATAATGCTACGCCCCATGGGGCTGCAGCACCAACAGCAGAGTTGGCTCCAGGCAGGAAATAAGTGATGTCTGTAATCGCCCGTCTGTAATGGCTGGCTGCGACAACCTGGGTCAGTGATTTATGGATTTCAATATGTGCCAGCTAAATATGATTGAACATTCTCTGGGTCAGTAGTGCATCAATGTTGGTTCTCCTTTCCTCTGCCTTGGGGGGCATTTCTGGGAATTCATGGTGAAATACAAACCTTCAAAGCCCTGTTTGTGTGATGGTCCAGTGTTGGAAGGTAGCTAACTTGACCTGGAATCCTCGGTGAAGTCTTTAAAAAAAAAAAACTCAAAGAAATCAGAAACATCATTGTTTTTAGACATGAAATTGAACGTGATCTTTTTTTTTTACGATGTAAAGTTAAGGCCAACTTGAACTGTTTTATTCTTCTGTTTTAGTTTGAGGTGCGTGATCACGCTAGTCCCCTTCATTTGGTCCTGGTGGATTGCCACAGCCCTGTCAAGAACAAAGCGACTATCCATCACCAATCACAGATCACAACACCCCGACCAGAGCAGGAGATGGTGCTACTCTGCTCTCTCATTTGTCTTGCTTGTTAGAAATATCAAAGTGGTGAATGTGTGCTTTATTTTCTCCCTGAAGGGTGATGCCTCCTGGCTAAATACATCTAGTGTTGAGGGGGGACTGGAGTGGGGTTCAGGGAGGTTCTTCATTGTTTGTTGGCTTGGAAAGGGAACAAAGGGGAATCAGCAGTGTGGATGATCCCTCATTCACTCTATCTCTTTCTTCATTCCCCTTCCCTCCTCTTCCCTTCTCTTCCCTCCCCTTCCCTTGCTTTGTCCTCTCTCTCTCTCCTCCATCCCTTCCTCCCTCCTTCTCTCCTCTCTCTCCTACAGCTGGAGGCAGAAGCAGTGCCAGAGGTATCAGAGAAATATGAGATTGCCTCAGTACCTACCTTCCTCTTCTTTAAGGTGAGTCTTATTACCTCAGTCCCAACCTTCCTCTTCTTTAAGGTGAGTCTTATTACCTCAGTCCCTACCTTCCTCTTCTTTAAGGTGAGTCTTATTACCTCAGTCCCTACCGTCCTCTTCTTTAATGTGAGTCTTAAAATTTGAATCTTTAACATTAAGTAAAATCCCTAACCGAAAAACAAATATACACTACATTACCAAAAGTATGTGGAGACCCCTTCAAAAATGAGTGGATTTGGGTATTTCAGCCACACCTGTTGCTGACAGCCATGCAATCTCCATAGACAAACATTGGCAGTAGAATGGCCCGTACTGAAAAGCTCAGTGACTGTCAACGTGGCACAGTCATAGGATGCCACCTTTCCAACAAGGCACTTCATCAAATTTCTGCCCTGCTAGAACTGCCCATGTCAACTGTAAGTGCTGTTTTTGTGAAGTAGAAACATCTAGGAGCAACAATGGCTCAACTGCGAAGTGGTAGGCCACACATGCTCACAGAACAGAAAAATAATCTGTCCTCGGTTTGCAACACTCAATACCGAGTTCCAAACTGCCTCTGGAAGCAACGTCAGCACAATAACTGTTCGTCAGGAGCTTCATGAAATGGGTTTCCATGGCTGAGCAGCCACACACAAGCCTAAGATCACCATGTGCAATGCCAAGCGTTGGCTGGAGTGGTGTAAAGCTCACCACCATTGGACTCTGGAGCAGTGGAAACGTGTTCTCTGGAGTGATGAATCACGCATCACCATCTGGCAGTCCGACAGACAAATCTGGGTTTGGCGGATGCCAGGAGAACGCTACCTGCCCCAATGCATAGTGCCAACTGTCAAGTTTGGTGGAGGAGGGATAATGGTCTGGGTCTGTTTTTCATGGTTCAGGCTAGGCCCCTTAGTTCCAGTGAAGATACTTTTTAATGCCACAGCATACAATTACGTTCTAGACGATTCAGTGCTTCCAACTTTGTGGCAACAGTTTGGGGAAGGCCCTTTACTGTTTCAGCATGACGATGCCCCCGTGCACAAAGCAAGGTCCATACAGAAATGGTTTGTCGAGATCGGTGTGGAAGAACTTGACTGGCCTGCACAGAACCCTGACCTCAACCACATCGACCAATGCTGTAGGCCTATACAGTGCATTCGGAAAGTATTCAGACCCCTTGCTTTTCCACATTTTGTTACATTACAGCCTTATTCTAGAATGGATTTCCTCATCAATCCACTCACAATACAATTTAATGACAAAGCGAAAACAGGTGTTTAGAAATGTTAGTAAATAAAGAACACGCTACCTTTCAAAAGTTTGGGGTCACTTAGAAATGTCCTTGTTTTCGAAATAAAATATATATTTTGGTCCATTAAAATAACATATAATTGATCAGAAATACAGTGTAGACATTGTTAATGTTGTAAATGGCTATTGTAGCTGGAAACGGCTGATTTTTAATGGAATATCTACATAGGCGCACAGAGGCCCATTATAAGCAACCATCAGTCCTGTGTTCCAATGGCACGGTGTGTTTGCTAATCCAAGTTTATCATTTTAAAAGGCTAATTGATAATTAGAAAACCCTTTTACAATTATGTTTAAAATGGTTGTGCTAATTAAAAAGCAATAAAACTGGCCTTCTTGAGAGTAGTTGAGTATCTGGAGCATCAGCAATTGTGGGTTCGATTACAGACTCAAAATGGCCAGAAACAAATAACTTTCTTCTAAAACTCGTCAGTCTATTCTTGTTCTAAGAAATGAAGGCTATTCCATGCGGGAAATTGCCAAGAAACTGAAGATCTCATACAACGCTGTGTACTACTCCCTTCACAGAACAGCGCAAACTGGCTCTAACCAGAATAGAAAGAGGAGTGGGAGGCCCCGGTGCACAACTGAGCAAGAGGACAAATACATTAGTGTCTAGTTTGAGAAACAGATGCCTCACAGGTCCTCAACTGGCAGCTTCATTAAATAGTACCCGCAAAACACCAGTCTCAACATCAACAGTGAAGAGGCGACTCCGGGATGCTGACCTTCTAGGCAGAGTTGCAAAGAAAAAGCCATATCTCAGACTGACCAATAAAAAGAAAAGATGGGCAAAAGAACACAGACACTGGACAGAGGAAGATTGGGAAAAAGTGTTATGGACAGACGAATCGAAGTTTGAGGTGTTCGGATCACAAAGAAGAACATTTGCGAGACGCAGACCAAATGAAAAGATGCTGGAGGAGTGCTTGATGCCATCTGTCAAGCATGGTGGAGGCAATGTGATGGTCTGGGGGTGCTTTGGTGGTGGTAAAGTGGGAGATTTGTACAAGGTAAAAGGGATCTTGAAGAAGGAAGGCTTGATTGGAGCCAATTTCCTCCTACAACAGGACAATGACCCAAAGCACAGCTCCAAACGATGCAATAACTATTTAGGGAAGAAGCAGTCAGCTGGTATTCTGTCTATAATGGAGTGGCCAGCACAGTCACCGGATCTCAACCCTATTGAGCTGTTGTGGGAGCAGCTTGACCGTATGGTACGTAAGAAGTGCCCATCAAGCCAATCCAACTTGTGGGAGGTGCTTCAGGAAGCATGGGGTGAAGTCTCTTCAGATTACCTCAACAAATTGACAACTAGAATGCCAAAGGTCTGAAAGGCTGTAATTGCTGCAAATGGAAGATTCTTTGACGAAAGCAAAGTTTGAAGGACACAATTATTATTTCAATTAAAAATCAATATTTCTAACCTTGTCAATGACTACATTTCCTATGCATTTTGCTATATTTCCTATTCAAACTCATTTCATGTATGTTTTCATGGAAAACAAGGACATTTCTAAGTGACAACAAACTTTTGAACGGTAGTTTACCTTATTTACATAAGTATTCAGACCCTTTGCTATGAGACTCAATTGAGCTCAGGTGAATCTTGTTTCCATTGATCATCCTTGAGATGTTTCTACAACTTGACTGGAGTCCACATGTGGTAAATTCAATTGATTGGACATGATTTGGAAAGGCACACACCTGTCTATATAAGGTCCCACAGTTGACAGTGCATGTCAGAGCAAAAACGAAGCCATCAGGTCGAAGGAATTGTCCGTAGAGCTCCGAGACAGGGTTGTGTCGAGGCACAGATCTGGGGAAGGGTACCAAGAAATGTATGCAGCATTGAAGGTCCCCAAGAACACAGTGGCATCAATCTTTCTTAAATGGAAGAAGTTTGGAACCACCAAGACTCTTCCTATAGCTGGCCGCCTGGCCAAACTGAGCAATCGGGTGAGAAGGGCCTTGGTCAGGGAGGTGACCAAGAACCCGACGGTCACGCTGACATCGCTTCTGAATGCCAAGCGTCACGTCTGGTGGAAACCTGGCACCATCCCTACGGTGAAGCATGGTGGTGGCAGCATCATGCTGTGGGGATGTTTTTCAGCGGCAGGGACTGGGGGA
Organism: Coregonus clupeaformis; assembly: GCF_020615455.1. Taxonomy (NCBI): domain Eukaryota; kingdom Metazoa; phylum Chordata; class Actinopteri; order Salmoniformes; family Salmonidae; genus Coregonus; species Coregonus clupeaformis. The sequence goes on along the minus strand of NW_025533573.1, from coordinate 410,494 downwards.
CTAGTCAGGATCGAGGGAAAGATTAACGGAGCAAAGTACAATGAGATCCTTGATGAAAACCTGCTCCAGAGCGCTCAGGACCTCAGACTGGGGTGAAGGTTCACCTTCCAACAGCACAACAACATTAATCACACAGCTAAGACAATGCAGGAGTCACTTCGGTACAAGTCTCTGAATTTCCTTGAGTGGCCCAGCCAGAGCCTGGACTTGAACCCGATCTAACGCACCCCATCCAACCTGACAGAGCTTGAGAGGATCTGCAGAGAAGAATGGGAGAAACTCCCCAAATACAGTTGTGCCAAGCATGTAACGTCATACCCAAGAAGATTCGAGGCTGTAATCGCTGCCAAAGGTGCTTCAACAAAGTACTGAGTATAGAGTCTGAATGCTTATGTAAATGCAATATTTCCGTTTTTTATTTTTAATACATTTGCAAACATTTCTAAAAAAACTGTTTTTACTTTGTCATTTTGGGGTATTTTGTGTAGACTGAATAAGCTGTAACGTAATTTTTTTTGACAAAAGTCAAGGGGTCTGAATACTTACCGAAGGCACTGTATATCAATTTAATTTTATATTTTTACGTAGATGCAGTAAATCGCATAGTAGGTCAATTTCCGCAACTAAGAGCGTTGAAGCTCGAGGCTCAACTTCACGGCTGTTTTGGTGCCCTGGCAACCACGCTGCGAACCCTTGCACATGTGCAGATACTGTGTGTGACTGAGTGTTTCATTTCACTCATCTTAATATCTATTCCCTGATGACATGCCCTGCTTTTACGGAAGTTGCGAGACATTGCAAGCCAAGAAATTGTGAGATTCCATTGCAAGCCACAGCTTTTGATTGTCGATAGATAGGCCTAGTGCACGGTTCTGACTCTGCCCTCTCTCTCCGTCCCTCACTAGCTCGCTATGAAAGATGCTTGTGTTTGTGTTCTCGGAAGTACGACAAACTAATCAGACTCCTCCATTCCAAAAATGCTGAATCTTATGAGTCGATTCCTAGCGGAATCTAATCTTGACACTCCGAAATGGGAGTTTTCAGCCATAGAGGCTGCTGGTAAATACTTGTCTGTTAGGAGAGGTAACACACTGGATATCAGGATCAATGGGAAAATAAAACCTAGGTTACAGCTTCTCCACAGTCCCATCAGGCCTTCTGTCAGGCCTTCACTGTTGATTTAACATGTCAAACATTCAACTGAGCTCTCTCTCTCTCTCTCTCTCTCTCTCTCTCTCTCTCTCTCTCTCCTCAAAACCCTCCTCCTCTAGAACAATACAAACAAAAAGCGCTAAAATATGAATGTTGTTTTTCTTTCTCCCCCATTGTCCTCTGGTGGGTCTCAGGGTGGCCAGAAGATTGACAGGCTGGACGGAGCTCATGCCCCAGAGCTGACCAATAAGGTCCAGAGGCTGTCGGTCAGCTCGGGGGGGCTGGGCGGGCCAGGGGTGGAGCCCCCCAAAGAGGACCTTAATGAGCGTCTGAAGAGACTGATCAATGCAGCACCCTGCATGCTCTTCATGAAGGGATCCCCACAGGAACCTCGCTGCGGTAATGAGAGTGTGTGTGTGTACGTGTCTGCCTGCATGTGTTGGCGTGAGAAGGAAAAGAGAGCGATGGAGAGGCAGGCATGGAGGAGGAGAGGAGGCAGGCATGGAGGAGGAGAGGAGGCAGGCATGGAGGAGGAGAGGAGGCAGGCATGGAGGAGGCAGGCATGGTGGAGGAGAGAAGGCAGGCATGGTGGAGGAGAGGAGGCAGGCATGGAGGAGGAGAGGAGGCAGGCATGGTGGAGGAGAGAAGGCAGGCATGGTGGTAGGTAGTGAATAGTGAAGTGTTGGGTGTGGATCCAGCCCCGCCACAGCAGGACACTAATCTGCCTGGGAGAACCTAACAGCACTTCTATCCAAGAGTGTCAATAACCACTACCTGGGGAGGCCATTACACTGGACAGGGTTGAGGTGCCACTCCCAACCACTACCTGGGGAGGCCATTACACTGGACAGGGTTGAGGTCCCACTCCCAACCACTACCTGGGGAGGCCATTACACTGGACAGGGTTGAGGTCCCACTCCCAACCACTACCTGGGGAGGCCATTACACTGGACAGGGTTGAGGTCCCACTCCCAACCACTACCTGGGGAGGCCATTACACTGGACAGGGTTGAGGTCCCACTCCCAACCACTACCTGGGGAGGCCATTACACTGGACAGGGTTGAGGTGCCACTCCCAACCACTACCTGGGGAGGCCATTACACTGGACAGGGTTGAGGTCCCACTCCCAACCACTACCTGGGGAGGCCATTACACTGGACAGGGTTGAGGTCCCACTCCCAACCACTACCTGGGGAGGCCATTACACTGGACAGGGTTGAGGTCCCACTCCCAACCACTACCTGGGGAGGCCATTACACTGGACAGGGTTGAGGTCCCACTCCCAACCACTACCTGGGGAGGCCATTACACTGTACAGGGTTGAGGTCCCACTCCCAACCACTACCTGGGGAGGCCATTACACTGGACAGGGTTGAGGTGCCACTCCCAACCACTACCTGGGGAGGCCATTACACTGGACAGGGTTGAGGTCCCACTCCCAACCACTACCTGGGGAGGCCATTACACTGGACAGGGTTGAGGTCCCACTCCCAACCACGCCGCTGAGTATAATTATTAGGGTTAGGGTCAAGGCAGTTTGCCAAACGCCTAACATTACATTTTAGTTTTTAAAATCTAGTCCCATAAGTGTTACTTTTCACCTCATCCTGAAATCTCTCTCTAAATGTTATTTATCTTTAAAGAACCCAAGTCGTAGTGTTTCTGAACTCTTGTTTAATCTAACCCCCACCAAGCCGTGTGAGGCTGTGAGTAGGACCTCTAGGTCTTTAAAGAAGCCCTCTAAACCTGAATTTAAAGGTTACATGCTCTTACACCATGTAAAACACATTACACGCTCTGTGTGTGTGTGTGTGTGTGTGTGTGTGTGTGTGTGTGTGTGTGTGTGTGTGTGCATAATAACCAAACTTTCCTTGAAATAAGAAATCAGCTTTGTATGTTCCTTTATCCTGGAGCTGTATCGTCTGTCTGCGGAGCGCGATCCCCCCTGACCCTTTAGGAACAGGAGAGAGGGAGAACAACCTCTCACCAATCAATCGTGCGTGTCTGGGTCTGGGAGAGAGAGCCTCTAGCCAGAGAAAGCAGCTGGGCCTGGCGTAGTAGAAACAAGTTAATATAGTGGCATGCAGCTGAATAACCATTAGTTGGGGGCCTCTAGCTGTTTTATAATGAATTCCCCCATGAATGAATGAAGTATCAGAATGAGAGTTTCACTGCAGGCTCTACATGCAGGCAGCATATCACCCTCCCCTCCGTCTCGTGTTCGCTCTTTTCTCTCTGGTTTTCTCTTTCTGTTTCTTTTCTCATTTTCTCTCTCTTTCTCGCTCTCTCTCCCTCTTTCTCTCTCTCTCTCTCTCTCTCTCTCTCTCTCTCTCTCTCTTTCTCTCTCTCCGTCTCTTCCTCTCTCTTTCTTTCTCGCTCTCTTTCTTTCTCTCTCTCTCTCTTTTTCTCTCTTTTTCTTTCTCTCTTGCTCTCTCTCCCTCCCCCTCTCTCTCATTTCTTTCTCTCTTTTTAAAATTTATTTCACCTTTATTTAACCAGGTAAACCAGTTGAGAACAAGTTCTCATTTACAACTGCGACCTGGCCAAGATAAAGCAAAGCAGTGCGATAAAAACAACAACAGAGTTACATATGGGGTAAAACAAAACAAAGTCAAAAATACAACAGAAATACATATATATACAGTGTGTGCAAATGTAGCAAGTTATGGAGGTAAGGCAATAAAATAGGCTATAGTGCAAAATAATTACAATTAGTATTAACACTGGAATGATAGATGTGCAAGAGATGATGTGCAAATAGAGATACTGGGGTGCAAATGAGCAAAATAAATAACAATATAGGGATGAGGTAGTTGGGCGGGCTAATTTCAGATGGGCTGTGTACAGGTGCAGTGATCGGTAAGGTGCTCTGACAACTGATGCTTAAAGTTAGTGAGGGAGATAAGTGTCTCCAGCTTCAGAGATTGATTCCCTCTGTCACAGTCTCTTCTCACACACTGACCCATGTATCAAGGACATAACACATACCTCACATATTTAAACAGTGAGCCTGTCCATTCCAAAGTGGACCCATGTCAGTGTTAACAAAGAAAATAGCTATTACAATAGCTCAGAGCATTCGGAAAGTATTCAGACCCCTTGACTTTTTCCACATTTTGTTACGTTACAGCCTTATTCTAAAATGGGTTAAATAAAAACATTTCTTCATCAATCTACACACAATACCCCATAATGACAAAACAAATTATGTCACAATTACATAATTATTCAGACCCTTTACTCAGTACTATGTTGAAGCACATTTGGCAGCGATTACAGCCTCATGTCTTCTTTGGTATGACGCCACAAGCTTGGCACACTTGTATTTGGGGAGTTTCTCCCATTTTCTGCAGATCCTCTCAAGCTCTGTCAGGTTGGATGGGGAGCATTGCTGCACAGCTATTTTCAGGTCTCTTCTAGAGATGTTCGGTCGGGTTCAAGTCCGGGCTCTGACTGGGCCACTCAAGGACATTCAGAGACTTGTCCCGAAGCCACTCCTGCATTGTCTTTGCTATGTGCTTAGGGTATTTGTCCAATTGGAAGGTGAACCTTCGCCCCAGTCTGAGGTCCTGAGCGCTCTGGAGTAGGTTTTCATCAAGGAGCTCTCTGTACTTTGCTCCATTCATCTTTCCCTCGATCATGACTAGTCTCCCAGTCCCTGCTGCTGAAAAACATCCCCACAGCATGACGCTGCCACCACCATGCTTCACCGTAGGGATGGTGCCAGGTTTCCTCCAGACGTGACGCTTGGCATTCAGGCCAAAGAGTTCAATCAGTTTCATCAGACCAGAGAATCCTGTTTCTCATGGTCTGAGAGTCCTTTAGGTGCCTTTTGGCAAACTCCAAGTTGGCTGTCATGTGCCTTTTACTGAGGAGTGGCTTCCGTCTGTCCATTCGACCATAAAGGCCTGATTGGTGGAGTGCTGCATAGATGGTTGTCCTTCTGGATGGTTCTCCCATCTCCACAGAGGAACTCTAGAGCTCTGTCAGAGTGACCATTGGGTTCTTGGTCACCTCCCTGACCAAGGCCCTTCTCCCCTGATTGCTCAGTTAGGCCGGGTGGCCAGCTCCATGAAGAGTCTTGGTGGTTCCAAACTTCTTCCATTTAAGAATGGTGGAGGCCACTGTGTTCTTTGGGACCTTGAATGCTGCAGACATTTTCCGTGCCTCGACACGATCCTGTCTTGGAGCTCTACGGACAATTCCTTCGACCTCATGGTTTGGTTTTTGCTCTGACATGCACTGTCAACTGTGGTACCTTCTATAGACAGGTGGGTGCCTTTCCAAATCATGTCCAATCAATTGAATTTACCACAGGTGGACTCCAGTCAAGTTGTAGAAACATCTCAAGGATGATCAATGCAAGCAGGATGCACCTGAGCTCAATTTCGAGTCTCATAGCAAAGGGTCTGAATACTTATGTAAATAATGTATTTGTATTTTTTAAATAAATTTGCTTATTCTAAAAACCTGTTTTTGCTTTGACATTATGGGGTATTGTGTGTAGATTGATGAGAATTTTTCAAGATCAGTTTTAGAATAAGGCTGTAACGTAACAACGTGGAAACGGTCAAAGGGTCCTTAATACTTTCCGAATGCACTGTGTATTAGTTTTTATTTTATCAGTGTTACACTTATTACATCAAATGAATGTCATGATACCAGACTAGGGTCTGGGACCATCTTTATTTGACCTTTTTAATTCATTACATTTACATCATTTAGCAGACACTCTTATCCAGAGCGACTTACAAATTGGTGCATTCAACTTATGATAGCCAGTGGGACAACCACTTTTTCTTGGGGGGGTAGGGGTGGGTAGAAGGATTACTTTATACTATTCCAGGTATTCCTTAAAGAGGTAGGGTTTCAAGTGTCTCCGGAAGGTGGTCAGTGACTCCGCTGTCTTGTTCATTTTGTTTCTATAATATGAGGGTAACAAACATGCTGCTGACCAAACTCATCTGCAATTAGGTCCTGTTTAATATCCTGACTCTGTTGTTCCTATGAACATACAATAACATTTAACTAACAACCCCTTGATTTCCCCTCTGGGTTTCAGCCGTCAGAGTGTAGTTCTATTAAAGGACCCAGTACAACAGCTGTGTACCTGTCTTGTACCATGTTACAAACAGACTCTGTTTTCTCCCCGTCCACCAGGCTTCAGCCGTCAGATTGTGGCGCTTTTCAAGGACCATGCTATCCAGTACAGCAGCTTTGACATCCTGTCAGATGAGGAAGTGAGAGGGGGGCTGAAAACCTTCTCCAATTGGCCCACCTACCCTCAGGTTTACGTTAATGGAGAACTCGTAGGGGGACTGGACATTGTCAAGGTGAGTAATGTTCAATACACATTTAGCCATACCATTTTTTTTTCTCCAGAAAAGTGAGGCAAAAAAATGAAAAGTTGAACCCTTGTAAAAATACTAAACAACCTTGGTACAACACCTAGAGACCTCACCAAGAGATGTTTAGCCTTTTGGTATAATGGTTTTGGAATGACAGGGACCAGGGTTTGAGTCCTGGTCAGGATACCTTCCTAATTAACTACATTGGTGTCAGGAGTTGGATAGGACCATTGAAAAGCCCCAGCCAAGTTAGAGGCGTAGTTCTGTCATTTTTAATAATTGATGTGCGACCTGAAATGTATAGTATTCTATTAAAGTAATCACACCTATTGTTACTATATTTAACTGCTTCAGCTTCTATTCAGCTTGAATTCTACACTTAACACATCTCCCACTACCAGGCAAATGTTTTTAGACAGCTGAAGCGAGCACACACATTGTCTTCAGGAAATGTACCTATTCTAGTTGAGTCATGTTTTTCTTACCTTAGATGTGTTCACTGCAGGCTGACTAGCAGCTATTATGTTGCAGTGTCTCATAAAATAAATGCCCAAATCAACCTAAAAGTATCTACAAAACAAGTTTTACAGCAGTTCTGGACTGGTTCCGACCGATATTTCTGTGTACAGCGTGCTCTGTGAACAGCGCAACATCAATTGCTTTACACTCACTAAAAGCACTGGTTGTCCCGATTTCACATGCGCTATTACAAGCGCAGCTGTGAGGTTCACAGACACAGGAAATCTTCCATTTGCATGGGGAGCGACATGTCACATTTTCTGGCCTATCCAGACAAAGGAAGGATTTCCTGTACCTGTGAACCTCGTAGCTGTGCTTGCAATAGTGCAATGAATGAAACAGGAGACTCCAGCGGAGGCAACAATAACGGTTTCATCTCACTGTGATGTTTTCAGATGGATTTAGAGCGCTCCACAGGAAGAATGTGCAAAACCGTTTTGTAGAATTGAAAGACCGCTTATTCTTGGTCACAGACGGACAAAACCACTTGTAGCGAGCTGAAGTTGTAATGAATATGGAGACATTTGAATAGTGTCTCTGCATCACTCAGAGGACGTTTGGCAGAAAGTCTCGGTCGTCAGTTATATGAAATGGTGCCAATATTGTACTGTCACTAAGTATGATCACATTTATATTACAGTTACAGTGAGGGAAAAAGTATTTGATCCCCTGCTGATTTTGTACGTTTTCCCACCGACAAAGAAATGATCAGTCTATAATTTTAATGGTAGGTTTATTTGAACAGTGAGAGACATAATAACAACAAAAAAATCCAGAAAAACACATGTCAAAATGTTTTATAAATTGATTTGCATTTTAATGAGGGAAATAATTATTTGACCCCCTCTCAATCAGAAAGATTTCTGGCTCCCAGGTGTCTTTTATACAGTTAACGAGCTGAGATTAGGAGCACACTTTTAAAGGGAGTGCTCCTAATCTCAGCTTGTTACCTGTATAAAAGACACCTGTCCACAGAAGCAATCAATCAATCAGATTCCAAACTCTCCACCATGGCCAAGACCAAAGAGCTCTCCAAGGATGTCAGGGACAAGATTGTAGACCTACACAAGGCTGGAATGGGCTACAAGACCAACGCCAAGGAGCTTGGTGAGAAGGTGACAACAGTTGGTGCGATTATTCACAAATGGAAGAAACACAAAATAACTGTCAATCTCCCTCGGCCTGGGGCTCCATGCAATATCTCACCTCGTGGAGTTGCAATGATCATGAGAACGGTGAGGAATCAGCCCAGAACTACACGGGAGGATCTTGTCAATGATCTCAAGGCAGCTGGGACCATAGTCACCAAGAAAACAATTGGTAACAGACTACGCCATGAAGGACTGAAATCCTGCAGCGCCCGCAAGGTCCCCCTGCTCAAGAAAGCACATATACAGGCCCGTCTGAAGTTTGCCAATGAACATCTGAATGATTCAGAGGAGAACTGGGTGAAAGTGTTGTGGTCAGATGAGACCAAAATGTAGCTCTTTGGCATCAACTCAACTCGCCGTGTTTGGAGGAGGAGGAATGCTGCCTATGACCCCAAGAACACCATCCCCACCGTCAAACATGGAGGTGGAAACATTATGCTTTGGGGTTGTTTTTCTGCTAAGGGGACAGGACAACTTCCCCGCATCAAAGGGACGATGGACGGGGCCATGTACCGTCAAATCTAGGGTGAGAACCTCCTTCCCTCAGCCAGGGCATTGAAAATGGGTCGTGGATGGGTAATCCAGCATGACAATGACCCAAAACACACGTCCAAGGCAACAAAGGAGTGGCTCAAGAAGAAGCACATTAAGGTCCTGGAGTGGCCTAGCCAGTCTCCAGACCTTAATCCCATAGAAAATCTGTGGAGGGAGCTGAAGGGTCGAGTTGCCAAACGTCAGCCTCGAAACCTTAATGACTTGGAGAACATCTGCAAAGAGGAGTGGGACAAAATCCCTCCTGAGATGTGTGCAAACCTGGTGGCCAACTACAAGAAACGTCTGACCTCTGTGATTGCCAACAAGGGTTTTGCCACCAAGTACTAAGTCATGTTTTGCAGAGGGGTCAAATACTTATTTCCCTCATTAAAATGCAAATCAATTCATAACATTTTTGACATGTGTTTTTCTGGATTTTTTTGTTGTTATTCTGTCTCTCACTGTTCAAATAAACCTACCATTAAAATTATAGACTGATCATTTCTTTGTCAGTGGGCAAACGTACAAAATCAGCAGGGGATCAAATACTTTTTTCCCCTCACTGTATAAGGAAGGGGAAGTCTTATAGTAAGTCGTTTTATAATTTGATTGTTAGTATATTTGGAAAGCATTTCAGTCATTTCATGCCCTATTGCCCCACTTTTGTTGAATAAGGAACAAAATCCTATGATTTTTCATAATATTTGTACTATGTACTTGAGCTTGTGTCCTAAAAAGTGAGTACATCTCAGCAATGTATAACTATTTCTACCAGAAAGTTCCAGACCTTTCTAAAACGATGCAACAGTACCAGTTATTGTTTATGGGTCTATTTAGCCCTAATGGTCAAGAGGTTAAAATAATCAATTCACGTGAATCAAATAATCGCTTTGTTTTTCAAATCATTTTATTTTATAGTATATATATTTTTTTTTGTGTGTGTGAGGCGTCCGTTATTCAGTTAATTACATAAGTATGGTTTTACTAAAATAATTACCGACTGAAGCTTTAAACACAACTCTGTTCCTGGAGAGCTACCCTCCTGTAGGCTTTGGGTGAGGTTAAGGAGGCATGGGGGGGCAGGGTATGCAAAGTCATAGAAATATAATTGCAAGAACGAACATTCTCATTCAAGTCAATGTTCTGCGATGGGTGGACCAGCAGCCATATTGAGTGTATCCATGAGTGGTCCAGTTTAATTGACTGAGGGGCTTTATTCCTTCTAGTAATTATATTTCAATGTGAACAGTAACACATTTTTTTATTGCAACATAGATGTTTTACAGAATATTAGTGGGTGGGTTTGGTTTCTCCCTACTGCATGGCATGCTTTCTCCTAGGTGCTGTGTTTAGCGTTCTGTTTGTCCCTCCTCCATAGCTGTACATTCCCACTGAGGTAATTCAGCTTTAACACATGAGAGAGCACCTGCTGGGGTAGGAGGGCTGGATTACTTTAGCTAGGAGCTTCCCTCCCCTCCGAGGGAGTGAGGGAGGGAGTGAGTGAGGGATTAGATAGCAGCTCTTTTTCTCTTCCTACCCCGGCTGACTGGGGCCTGAGACGCTAGCTGTGTTCCTACCCCGGCTGACTGGGGCCTGAGACGCCAGCTGTGTTCCTACCCCGGCTGACTGGGGCCTGAGACGCTAGCTGTGTTCCTACCCCGGCTGATTGGGGCCTGAGACGCTAGCTGTGTTCCTACCCCGGCTGACTGGGGCCTGAGACGCTAGCTGTGTTCCTACCCCGGCTGACTGGGGCCTGAGACGCTAGCTGTGTTCCTACCCCGGCTGACTGGGGCCTGAGACGCTAGCTGTGTTCCTACCCCGGCTGACTGGGGCCTGAGACGCTAGCTGTGTTCCTACCCCGGCTGACTGGGGCCTGAGACGCCAGCTGTGTTCCTACCCCGGCTGACTGGGGCCTGAGACGCTAGCTGTGTTCCAATATCCATACTAACCTACTGCATACTTAATGAGTATATACTACATACTATATACTATTAGTTCATCTTAGTATACTGTAAACGAACGGTATCTTTTCAGTTGAGTGTACTAATGCTTCGCCTGTCTACCGAAAGTTGATGCTGTTGCTTTGCAACTTCTTGTTAGCGTAACAAATGACCAGCTAGACATCTTTTACGACATCATTAACGATGTCCTTTTGAGAACGCACGACGACTATACCAGTCAGCTAAGCTAAGAATGAGGGGAATAATCAAGTCAAATAAATGTTGTCCTCCATATGCGTTAGATGTGTCATTGTTTGTGTCCATTAAACCCTCTATGGCTCAACACGGCACGCGATGCACTGTCTGTGGCTCGAGACAGACATACCACAACTATGTATAGTTAATATACTGGCAGGTTCCATGTATTAGTAGCCAACTAACGTCAGGTAGCTAGCTAACATACCGCTACATACTGCTGTAATGATATGCTATGCGGTTCGTAAGGCTAGTAGCGTAGCTAACACATTGTCAGCCAACGTATAACGTAACTTATTTTGAAAAGTCATTACTTTATTACATTGCTCAACATGTTCTTAACATTTGTCTTAATCAGTTAAATCAATGAATATTGACTTTTTGAGACTTACATTTGTATCCGGTCAAATCTGAAAGTGTTTTTAAGCCACTCCCATTTTCGGAAGAATTGCATTATGGGCCCTAAAAGCACGGAAATAGTGTCCACTGCTTGTATACTTTTTATTTTGGCGAATGTAGTACCACATCCGGGATCTTTTGGCATACTAACTATATCCATACTATGACCAATGAGCATACTACATACTCAATTTATCTCACAAACAGTACAGTTAGTGTTGTTAGTATGAGTATTGGAACACAGCTGCTCTCTACTGCCCCTCCCTCATTAAGCAGACAGTACACCTGTATAGTGGAGCAAGTAGCCCTGCTGTGTGTGGGACGAGGCCGACTGGGGCCTGAGTTTCCTTCTCGTGTGTGTGTGACTGTGTGTGTGACTGTGTGTGTGTGTGTGTGTGTCTGTGTGTGTGTGTGTGTGTGTGTGTGCGCGTTTGAGGAAGAGATGGATAGATCAAGAGAAGGGGGAAGTGGGAATGAGACTGTAGGTATGTGTGTTAGTGGGATTGAGACTGTAGGTACAGTGGGGAGAACAGGTATTTGATACACTGCCGATTTTGCAGGTTTTCCTACTTACAAAGCATGTAGAGGTCTGGACTTTTTATCATAGGTACACTTCAACTGTGAGAGACGGAATCTAAAACAAAAATCCAATAAATCACATTTGTATGATTTTTAAGTAATTAATTTGCATTTTATTGCATGACATAAGTATTTGATCACCTACCAACCAGTAAGAATTCCGGCTCTCACAGACATGTTAGTTTTTCTTTAAGAAGCCCTCCTGTTCTCCACTCATTACCTGTATTAACTGCACCTGTTTGAACTCGTTACCTGTATAAAAGACACCTGTCCACACACTCAATCAAACAGACTCCAACCTCTCCACAATGGCCAAGACCAGAGAGCTGTGTAAGGACATCAGGGATAAAATTGTAGACCTGCACAAGGCTGGGATGGGCTACAGGACAATAGGCAAGCAGCTTGGTGAGAAGGCAACAACTGTTGGCGCAATTATTAGAAAATGGAAGAAGTTCAAGATGACGGTCAATCACCCTCGGTCTGGGGCTCCATGCAAGATCTCACCTCGTGGGGCATCAATGATCATGAGGAAGGTGAGGGATCAGCCCAGAACTACACGGCAGGACCTGGTCAATGACCTGAAGAGAGCTGGGACCACAGTCTCAAAGAAAACCATTAGTAACACACTACGCCGTCATGGATTAAAATCCTGCAGCGCACGCAAGGTCCCCTTGCTCAAGCCAGCGCATGTCCAGGCCCGTCTGAAGTTTGCCAATGACCATCTGGATGATCCAGAGGAGGAATGGGAGAAGGTCATGTGGTCTGATGAGACAAAAATATAGCTTTTTGGTCTAAACTCCACTAGCCGTGTTTGGAGGAAGAAGAAGGATGAGTACAACCCCAAGAACACCATCCCAACCGTGAAGCATGGAGGTGGAAACATCATTCTTTGGGGATGCTTTTCTGCAAAGGGGACAGGACGACTGCACCGTATTGAGGGGAGGATGGATGGGGCCATGTATCGCGAGATCTTGGCCAACAACCTCCTTCCCTCAGTAAGAGCATTGAAGATGGGTCGTGGCTGGGTCTTCCAGCATGATAACGACCCGAAACACACAGCCAGGGCAACTAAGGAGTGGCTCCGTAAGAAGCATCTCAAGGTCCTGGAGTGGCCTAGCCAGTCTCCAGACCTGAACCTAATAGAAAATCTTTGGAGGGAGCTGAAAGTCCGTATTGCCCAGCGACAGCCTTGAAACCTGAAGGATCTGGAGAAGGTCTGTATGGAGGAGTGGGCCAAAATCCCTGCTGCAGTGTGTGCAAACCTGGTCAAGACCTACAGGAAACGTATGATCTCTGTAATTGCAAACAAAGGTTTCTGTACAAAATATTAAGTTCTGCTTTTCTGATGTATCAAATACTTATGTCATGCAATAAAATGCAAATTAATTACTTAAAAATCATACAATGTGATTTTCTGGATTTTTGTTTTAGATTCCGTCACTCACAGTTGAAGTGTACCTATGATAAAAATTACAGACCTCTACATGCTTTGTCAGTAGGAAAACCTGCAAAATCGGCAGTGTATCAAATACTTGTTCTCCCCACTGTATGTGTGTTTAGTGGGATTGAGACTGTAGGTATGTGTGTTTAGTGGGATTGAGACTGTAGGTATGTGTGTTTAGTGGGATTGAGACTGTAGGGATGTGTGTTAGTGGGATTGAGACTGTAGGTATGTGTGTTAGTGGGATTGAGACTGTAGGTATGTGTGTTAGTGGGATTGAGACTGTAGGTATGTGTGTTTAGTGGGATTGAGACTGTAGGTATGTGTGTTTAGTGGGATTGAGACTGTAGGTATGTGGGATTGAGACTGTAGGTATGTGTGTTTAGTGGGATTGAGACTGTAGGTATGTGGGATTGAGACTGTAGGTATGTGTGTTAGTGGGATTGAGACTGTAGGTATGTGTGTTTAGTGGGATTGAGACTGTAGGTATGTGGGATTGAGACTGTAGGTATGTGTGTTTAGTGGGATTGAGACTGTAGGTATGTGTGTTTAGTGGGATTGAGACTGTAGGTATGTGGGATTGAGACTGTAGGTATGTGTGTTTAGTGGGATTGAGACTGTAGGTATGTGTGTTTAGTGGGATTGAGACTGTAGGTATGTGTGTTAGTGGGATTGAGACTGTAGGTACAGTGGGGAGAACAGGTATTTGATACACTGCCGATTTTGCAGGTTTTCCTACTTACAAAGCATGTAGAGGTCTGGACTTTTTATCATAGGTACACTTCAACTGTGAGAGACGGAATCTAAAACAAAAATCCAATAAATCACATTTGTATGATTTTTAAGTAATTAATTTGCATTTTATTGCATGACATAAGTATTTGATCACCTACCAACCAGTAAGAATTCGGCTCTCACAGACATGTTAGTTTTTCTTTAAGAAGCCCTCCTGTTCTCCACTCATTACCTGTATTAACTGCACCTGTTTGAACTCGTTACCTGTATAAAAGACACCTGTCCACACACTCAATCAAACAGACTCCAACCTCTCCACAATGGCCAAGACCAGAGAGCTGTGTAAGGACATCAGGGATAAAATTGTAGACCTGCACAAGGCTGGGATGGGCTACAGGACAATAGGCAAGCAGCTTGGTGAGAAGGCAACAACTGTTGGCGCAATTATTAGAAAATGGAAGAAGTTCAAGATGACGGTCAATCACCCTCGGTCTGGGGCTCCATGCAAGATCTCACCTCGTGGGGCATCAATGATCATGAGGAAGGTGAGGGATCAGCCCAGAACTACACGGCAGGACCTGGTCAATGACCTGAAGAGAGCTGGGGACCACAGTCTCAAAGAAAACCATTAGTAACACACTACGCCGTCATGGATTAAAAATCCTGCAGCGCACGCAAGGTCCCCTTGCTCAAGCCAGCGCATGTCCAGGCCCGTCTGAAGTTTGCCAATGACCATCTGGATGATCCAGAGGAGGAATGGGAGAAGGTCATGTGGTCTGATGAGACAAAAATATAGCTTTTTGGTCTAAACTCCACTAGCCGTGTTTGGAGGAAGAAGAAGGATGAGTACAACCCCAAGAACACCATCCCAACCGTGAAGCATGGAGGTGGAAACATCATTCTTTGGGGATGCTTTTCTGCAAAGGGGACAGGACGACTGCACCGTATTGAGGGGAGGATGGATGGGGCCATGTACGCGAGATCTTGGCCAACAACCTCCTTCCCTCAGTAAGAGCATTGAAGATGGGTCGTGGCTGGGTCTTCCAGCATGATAACGACCCAAAACACACAGCCAGGGCAACTAAGGAGTGGCTCCGTAAGAAGCATCTCAAGGTCCTGGAGTGGCCTAGCCAGTCTCCAGACCTGAACCTAATAGAAAATCTTTGGAGGGAGCTGAAAGTCCGTATTGCCCAGCGACAGCCTTGAAACCTGAAGGATCTGGAGAAGGTCTGTATGGAGGAGTGGGCCAAAATCCCTGCTGCAGTGTGTGCAAACCTGGTCAAGACCTACAGGAAACGTATGATCTCTGTAATTGCAAACAAAGGTTTCTGTACAAAATATTAAGTTCTGCTTTTCTGATGTATCAAATACTTATGTCATGCAATAAAATGCAAATTAATTACTTAAAATCATACAATGTGATTTTCTGGATTTTTGTTTTAGATTCCGTCACTCACAGTTGAAGTGTACCTATGATAAAAATTACAGACCTCTACATGCTTTGTCAGTAGGAAAACCTGCAAAATCGGCAGTGTATCAAATACTTGTTCTCCCCACTGTATGTGTGTTTAGTGGGATTGAGACTGTAGGTATGTGTGTTTAGTGGGATTGAGACTGTAGGTATGTGTGTTTAGTGGGATTGAGACTGTAGGGATGTGTGTTAGTGGGATTGAGACTGTAGGTATGTGTGTTAGTGGGATTGAGACTGTAGGTATGTGTGTTAGTGGGATTGAGACTGTAGGTATGTGTGTTTAGTGGGATTGAGACTGTAGGTATGTGTGTTTAGTGGGATTGAGACTGTAGGTATGTGGGATTGAGACTGTAGGTATGTGTGTTTAGTGGGATTGAGACTGTAGGTATGTGGGATTGAGACTGTAGGTATGTGTGTTAGTGGGATTGAGACTGTAGGTATGTGTGTTTAGTGGGATTGAGACTGTAGGTATGTGGGATTGAGACTGTAGGTATGTGTGTTTAGTGGGATTGAGACTGTAGGTATGTGTGTTTAGTGGGATTGAGACTGTAGGTATGTGGGATTGAGACTGTAGGTATGTGTGTTTAGTGGGATTGAGACTGTAGGTATGTGTGTTTAGTGGGATTGAGACTGTAGGTATGTGTGTTAGTGGGATTGAGACTGTAGGTATGTGTGTTTAGTGGGATTGAGACTGTAGGTATGTGGGATTGAGACTGTAGGTATGTGTGTTTAGTGGGATTGAGACTGTAGGTATGTGTGTTTAGTGGGATTGAGACTGTAGGTATGTGTGTTTAGTGGGATTGAGACTGTAGGTATGTGTGTTAGTGGGATTGAGACTGTAGGTATGTGTGTTTAGTGGGATTGAGACTGTAGGTATGTGTGTTTAGTGGGATTGAGACTGTAGGTATGTGTGTTTAGTGGGATTGAGACTGTAGGTATGTGTGTTAGTGGGATTGAGACTGTAGGTATGTGTGTTAGTGGGATTGAGACTGTAGGTATGTGTGTTAGTGGGATTGAGACTGTAGGTATGTGTGTTAGTGGGATTGAGACTGTAGGTATGTGTGTTAGTGGGATTGAGACTGTAGGTATGTGGGATTGAGACTATAGGTATGTGTGTTAGTGGGATTGAGACTGTAGGTATGTGTGTTAGTGGGATTGAGACTGTAGGTATGTGTGTTAGTGGGATTGAGACTGTAGGTATGTGTGTTAGTGGGATTGAGACTGTAGGTATGTGTGTTAGTGGGATTGAGACTGTAGGTATGTGTGTTAGTGGGATTGAGACTGTAGGTATGTGTGTTAGTGGGATTGAGACTGTAGGGATGTGGGATTGAGACTGTAGGTATGTGTGTTTAGTGGGATTGAGACTGTAGGTATGTGGGATTGAGACTGTAGGTATGTGTGTTAGTGGGATTGAGACTGTAAGTATGTGTGTTAGTGGGATTGAGACTGTAGGTATGTGTGTTTAATGGGATTGAGACTGTAGGTATGTGTGTTTAGTGGGATTGAGACTGTAGGTATGTGTGTTTAGTGGGATTGAGACTGTAGGTATGTGTGTTAGTGGGATTGAGACTGTAGGTATGTGTGTTAGTGGGATTGAGACTGTAGGTATGTGTGTTAGTGGGATTGAGACTGTAGGTATGTGTGTTTAGTGGGATTGAGACTGTAGGTATGTGTGTTTAGTGGGATTGAGACTGTAGGTATGTGTGTTTAGTGGGATTGAGACTGTAGGTATGTGTGTTAGTGGGATTGAGACTGTAGGTATGTGTGTTTAGTGGGATTGAGACTGTAGGTATGTGTGTTTAGTGGGATTGAGACTGTAGGTATGTGTGTTAGTGGGATTGAGACTGTAGGTATGTGGGATTGAGACTGTAGGTATGTGTGTTAGTGGGATTGAGACTGTAGGTATGTGTGTTAGTGGGATTGAGACTGTAGGTATGTGTGTTAGTGGGATTGAGACTGTAGGTATGTGTGTTAGTGGGATTGAGACTGTAGGTATGTGTGTTAGTGGGATTGAGACTGTAGGTATGTGTGTTAGTGGGATTGAGACTGTAGGGATGTGGGATTGAGACTGTAGGTATGTGTGTTTAGTGGGATTGAGACTGTAGGTATGTGTGGATTGAGACTGTAGGTATGTGTGTTAGTGGGATTGAGACTGTAAGTATGTGTGTTAGTGGGATTGAGACTGTAGGTATGTGTGTTTAATGGGATTGAGACTGTAGGTATGTGTGTTTAGTGGGATTGAGACTGTAGGTATGTGTGTTTAGTGGGATTGAGACTGTAGGTATGTGTGTTAGTGGGATTGAGACTGTAGGTATGTGTGTTAGTGGGATTGAGACTGTAGGTATGTGTGTTAGTGGGATTGAGACTGTAGGTATGTGTGTTTAGTGGGATTGAGACTGTAGGTATGTGTGTTAGTGGGATTGAGACTGTAGGTATGTGTGTTTAGTGGGATTGAGACTGTAGGTATGTGTGTTTAGTGGGATTGAGACTGTAGGTATGTGTGTTAGTGGGATTGAGACTGTAGGTATGTGTGTTTAGTGGGATTGAGACTGTAGGTATGTGTGTTTAGTGTATAGGTACAGTAGAACAAAGGGCCAGTCCAGTGACCCATCTGAGTGTTGATACCTGTTGTAGGAACTAGCTGAGTCTGGAGAGCTGGAGAACACCTGTCCCAAGGCTGTCACACTGGAGCACAGGTAAAACTCACCTTTACACACACACACAACCAAACACACACACACACACACACACACACACACACCCAAACACACACACACACACACACACACACACACACACACACACACACACACACACACACACACACACACACACACACACACACACACACACACACACACACACACACACACACACACACACACACACACACACAACCAAACACACACACACAACCACACAACCACACACACACACACACACACACAACCAAACACACACGTGGAAGATGCCACATTGTATTGTGCGACTTATGGACTGTCTTTTATAACTTACAGGTTGAAGTCGACCATCAACAGGAGTCCAGTCATGCTGTTCATGAAGGGCAATAAAGAGGTACGTATGGGTCAGTCAATCATAACAGGTCAATAAAGAGGTACGTATGGGTCAGTCAATCATAACAGGTCAATAAAGAGGTACGTATGGGTCAGTCAATCATAACAGGTCATTAAAGAGGTACGTATGGGTCAGTCAATCATAACAGGTCATTAAAGAGGTACGTATGGGTCAGTCAATCATAACAGGTCATTAAAGAGGTAATGATGGTCAGTCAATCATAACAGGTCAATAAAGAGGTACGTATGGGTCAGTCAATCATAACAGGCCAATAAAGAGGTACGTATGGGTCAGTCAATCATAACAGGTCCAAAGTACGTATGGGTCAGTCAATCATAACAGGTCAATAAAGAGGTACGTAGGGTCGGCCAATCATAACAGGGCAATAAAGAGGTACGTATGGGTCAGTCAATCATAACAGGTCATTAAAGAGGTACGTATGGGTCAGTCAATCATAACAGGTCATTAAAGAGGTACGTATGGGTCAGTCAATCATAACAGGGCAATAAAGAGGTACGTATGGGTCAGTCAATCATAACAGGTCAATTAAGCTGTGTGTGTGTGTTTTGCCTGTGTACTTCATTCATGGAGTAGAATAGGACTTGAATATAATTCCAACATAATTGCAGCTAATCGGAAATAAATGCTCTGCATAAACATACATGGACAATAAACGGAGGCTTGTGTTTGGCCTGTATAATACTGTTCTAATAGAACTCCTATACATTACTTCAAGAGGCAACAGTTGGCGTATATAGTAGATGAGGAAAATGTGTCTTGCATACGTTAACAGAATTACAGCTAATCTGAAATCAATGATGTTCTGCACCTCACAGAGCAGAGTGATTCCCCCCCCCGACAGACACACACACACACACACACACACACACACACACACACACTAATGCTTCAGCAGGACCTCCTCCTATCTCTTCATACAGCTATTGATTTATACTGCTCACAGATGAACAGATATCTTCAGAGTAGTTTAAAGCTAGTCCCCTGTGAATCCCCTTCTCTCTCCCTCCCCTTTCACTCACTCGTTCACTTGCAAAAAAAAAACAAGTTTTATATGGATCTTTATTCGCTTTCCCTCCATTTCTTGAAAGACAGTTTTTAAGTGGGTGCTTTGAAACCAATAGGAGTTGGAACTTGCTCAATGAAAGCTTTAGTTTGATGCTATTCATTCTGTAGTGAAGAAGTCCCAATTCCTCCTGCTTCAGAGTAGCACTTAACGGTGACTTATCTTTGAAAGCATTTCTCCTGCTCACTCAGAAAGCACCATTTTTATATTTGCTATTTTCAATAACCGTTGCCTTTTTAAAAGACCAGAAACATTCCTTCCTGTAATTTTGTTCTGCAATAAAATGGTTTGGTGTGGACTCACCTGTTGGAGGATCTGAAATGTTTTAATATGTTTATTATAAAGTGTATGTTCTTTGTTAATCATACCCAGGCCAGGATCTTACGTTTTATATCTAAAGTGTGTTTTTCTTCCTATGTCTATAGCAAGCCAAATGTGGATTCAGTCGGCAGATACTGGAGATCATGAACAGTGCAGGGTAAGATAACACCCCTATATCTTTATCATGATAATGAACAGTGCAGGGTAAGATAACACCCCTATATCTTTATCATGATAATGAACAGTGCAGGGTAAGATAACACCCTATATCTTTATCATGATAATGAACAGTGCAGGGTAAGATAACACCCCTATATCTTTATCATGATAATGAACAGTGCAGGGTAAGATAACACCCCTATATCTTTATCATGATAATGAACAGTGCAGGGTAAGATAACACCCCTATATCTTTATCATGATAATGAACAGTGCAGGGTAAGATAACACCCCTATATCTTTATCATGATAATGAACAGTGCAGGGTAAGATAACACCCCTAGATCTTTATCATGATAATGAACAGTGCAGGGTAAGATAACACCCCTAGATCTTTATCATGATAATGAACAGTGCAGGGTAAGATAACACCCCTAGATCTTTATCATGATAATGAACAGTGCAGGGTAAGATAACACCCCTAGATCTTTATCATGATAATGAACAGTGCAGGGTAAGATAACACCCCTAGATCTTTATCATGATAATGAACAGTGCAGGGTAAGATAACACCCCTAGATCTTTATCATGATAATGAACAGTGCAGGGTAAGATAACACCCCTAGATCTTTATCATGATAATGAACAGTGCAGGGTACGATAACACCCCTATATCTTTATCATGATAATGAACAGTGCAGGGTAAGATACACCCCTATATCTTTATCATGATAATGAACAGTGCAGGGTAAGATAACACCCCTATATCTTTATCATGATAATGAACAGTGCAGGGTAAGATAACACCCCTATATCTTTATCATGATAATGAACAGTGCAGGGTAAGATACACCCCTAGATCTTTATCATGATAATGAACAGTGCAGGGTAAGATTACACCCCTATATCTTTATCATGATAATGAACAGTGCAGGGTAAGATAACACCCCTAGATCTTTATCATGATAATGAACAGTGCAGGGTAAGATAACACCCCTATACCTTTATCATGATAATGAACAGTGCAGGGTAAGATAACACCCCCTATACCTTTATCATGATAATGAACAGTGCAGGGTAAGATAACACCCCCTATATCTTTATCATGATAATGAACAGTGCAGGGTAAGATAACACCCCTATATCTTTATCATGATAATGAACAGTGCAGGGTAAGATAACACCCCTATATCTTTATCATGATAATGAACAGTGCAGGGTAAGATAACACCCTATATCTTTATCATGATAATGAACAGTGCAGGGTAAGATAACACCCCTATATCTTTATCATGATAATGAACAGTGCAGGGTAAGATAACACCCCTATATCTTTATCATGATAATGAACAGTGCAGGGTAAGATAACACCCCTATACCTTTATCATGATAATGAACAGTGCAGGGTAAGATAACACCCCTATATCTTTATCATGATAATGAACAGTGCAGGGTAAGATAACACCCCTATATCTTTATCATGATAATGAATAGTGCAGGGTAAGATAACACCCCTATACCTTTATCATGATAATGAACAGTGCAGGGTAAGATAACACCCCTATATCTTTATCATGATAATGAATAGTGCAGGGTAAGATAACACCCCTATATCTTCATCATGTTGTTACGTTGATTTATTTAGATAATATGTATTTTCATGTTGTTATGTTTTAGTGGTAATTATTCATAGATTCAGATAGATTTCAATCACATGTTAACTCCAGTGGGATATTCCTTAGTGTACAGCATGCAGAGGACTAGAGGTCTAGGAGGAATGAATGGAGACAGAGAAAATGTTGTTTTATAATATGATGCTTTGGTTAATATCATGCCTGTGCTTTGTGTTTGCAGAGTGGAATACAGTACCTTTGATATACTGGAAGACGAGGAGGTAAAACAGCCTCTCTGTATCTGTCTGGGACATGTTGCTTTAGATTCATTTAAGTCAAGGCTTATTTTCTCAGCAGTGAGATTCAAATACGCAGAAAAACAGATCGTATGTTGTAATTTTAGGTGTTTTGATTCTGAACGCCTCTTCCTTGCAACCAAAGTCCCTTGAAGCTTTGAGCCCCCCACAAAACGATGTTGGTGAAACCTAAAGATGTGTAACATTGTTTTGTTGGTGAAACCTAAAGATGTGTAACATTGTTTTGTTGGTGAAACCTAAAGATGTGTAACATTGTTTTGTTCATGTCTCTTCCACTCACCAATCTCCAGGTCAGACAGGGGCTGAAGACATACTCAAACTGGCCAACGTACCCTCAGCTATACGTCAAGGGGGAACTCATTGGCGGGCTGGACATTGTGAAGGTGAGAATGGATTTAGTTTTACACCTTAGGCCAGGGCTACCCAACCCACTTCCTGGAGATCTACCGTCCTGTAGGTTTTCAGTCCAACCCTCTTCCTGGAGATCTCCTGTCCTGTGGGTTTTCAGTCCAACCCTAATTTAACACACCTGATTCTACTTATTAGCAGCTCAACAAGACCTTAACTAGCTGAATCAGATATGCGAAATTAGGGTTGGACTGAACCTACAGGACAGTAGATCTCTAGGAAGAGGGTTGGACTGAACCTACAGGACAGTAGATCTCCAGGAAGAGGGTTGGACTGAAAACCTACAGGACAGTAGATCTCCAGGAAGAGGGTTGGACTGAAAACCTACAGGACAGTAGATCTCCAGGAAGAGGGTTGGACTGAACCTACAGGACAGTAGATCTCCAGGAAGAGGGTTGGGCTGATACAGGACAGTAGATCTCCAGGAAGAGGGTTGGACTGAACCTACAGGACAGTAGATCTCCAGGAAGAGGGTTGGGCTGATACAGGACAGTAGATCTATAGGAAGAGGGTTGGACTGAACCTACAGGACAGTAGATCTCCAGGAAGAGGGTTGGACTGAACCTACAGGACAGTAGATCTCCAGGAAGAGGGTTGGGCTGAACCTACAGGACAGTAGATCTCCAGGAAGAGGGTTGGACTGAAAACCCACAGGACAGTAGATCTCCAGGAAGAGGGTTGGACTGAAAACCTCCAGGACAGTAGATCTCCAGGAAGAGGGTTGGACTGAACCTACAGGACAGTAGATCTCCAGGAAGAGGGTTGGACTGAACCTACAGGACAGTAGATCTCCAGGAAGAGGGTTGGACTGAACCTACAGGACAGTAGATCTCCAGGAAGAGGGTTGGACTGAACCTACAGGACAGTAGATCTCCAGGAAGAGGGTTGGACTGAACCTACAGGACAGTAGATCTCCAGGAAGAGGGTTGGGCTGAACCTACAGGACAGTAGATCTCCAGGAAGAGGGTTGGGCAGCTCTGCCTTAGACCATTATTGCACTTATTACCACCACTTAGGCATATATTTGTCTCCCGAGTGGCGCAGTGGTCTAAGGCACTGCATCGCAGTGCTAGCTGTGCCACTAGAGATCCTGGTTAGAATCCAGGCTCTGTCGTAGCCGGCCGCGACTGGGAGACCCATGGGGCGGCGCACTATTGGCCCAGCGTTGTCCAGGGTAGGGGAGGGAATGGCTGGCAGGGATGTAGCTCAGTTGGTAGAGCACGGCGTTTGCATGGCGGTTGTGGGTTCGATTCCCACGGGGGGCCAGTATGAATTTTTAAAAAAAATAATAATGTATGCACTCACTAACTGTAAGTCGCTCTGGATAAGAGCGTCTGCTAAATGACTAAAATGTAAATGTAAATGTAAATATTCAGCCTGGTCCAGGACTAAAAACCATCCACAAGGGAGATTCTCCATTAAAATAGCTTTTTAGTCCCAAACTAGGCTTAATCTGTGTCCCGGGAAACCGACCCTTATACTATCAACCGGACAGACAGAGACAACAGCAGTACCACAGTCTGTCCACCTGGTGTCACTAAAGCACCGTGTTCTGTTAGCTTACCATGCTTAATGTCCTCACCC
Organism: Coregonus clupeaformis; assembly: GCF_020615455.1. Taxonomy (NCBI): domain Eukaryota; kingdom Metazoa; phylum Chordata; class Actinopteri; order Salmoniformes; family Salmonidae; genus Coregonus; species Coregonus clupeaformis. The sequence goes on along the minus strand of NW_025533573.1, from coordinate 386,408 downwards.
CATGTACAGTCAGATAAGCGGCATGGAGGGTTCATCCTCCGTAATAAAAAGCACAGAGGAAAAGATGATCTAATGTAAATACCAAGGTTTCTTAGTGAACTACATTAAACCATGCTAGGGAGGTTACACAGCATGCAGATAATAATGTCCCAAGGGTGTATCTAACAGTAATCCTCTTATTGGTATGCCTACTTATTTCACCAAGAGCCTTGCTTTGTATAAACTAGGCCTCTACTCCGGGGGGGGGGGGGCTTACAGCAGCATATTGCCCAACAGTAGCTAGAGATTAAAGTCAGCTGGAGTTCAGTTCTAATAGATCACCTGTCAATCACTGTTCTTTCAAGGACTGCATTGTGATAACATGAGTTTCACGAGACAGGAGTTCTCTGTGAATCTATTCGTAGTTAGTTTCACGAGACAGGAGTTCTCTGTGAATCTATTCGTAGTTAGTTTCACGAGACAGGAGTTCTCTGTGAATCTATTCATAGTTAGTTTCATGAGACAGGAGTTCTCTGTGAATCGATTCATAGTTATTGTGCATCAATAGAATATTTATTTCTGGATCCTGTTGGAATGGGGCTTACATGACGGACCCAATAGGCTGTTATTTTCTCATGTATCATGATCAGCCGGTACGAAGATCAGACCTGTATTGACACGTGTGTTCTGTGTTTTTTTTTACAGGAGCTTAAAGAGAGCGGAGACCTTCCTTCAGTCCTGAGGGGTGAATGCTAGATGCCGGTAGCACTGTCACTGTGATGGGAATAAAGCTATGGACTACTGCACACTTCCTTACCCTCTATCGTCTTAGAACTTCCTTGACCTCTCACTTAAAAAGCCAACAAGGTCACGGTGAATGCAGTCTGGAGGTACAAGAGATGAAATAAGTCCTATATTATCCTCCCATTGATTTCTTAACATAGCACAGGTGTACACGTATCAAAAGAGATGTGTCCAAGTTAACCCAATTGATCAAAGTGCATTTTGCCACCATCAGTTGCAAATGGAATAAAGTCGTCCATGATGCTGCGTGACTGTTTTTTAATGATTTTTTTCTTCTTTGGAAACTTAGTGCAGAGAGCGCAGCGGTCAGACCACAGAACCTATAGAACGGGCCTCCCCAGTCAAGTCAATGATGACATAATGGGTGGACTGGCAGTCATTCCATAGATCAGTGGTCCCTTCACTTTATCACATGTTGTTATGTTACAGCCTTATTCTAAAATTGATTAAATCGTTTCTTAAATCTGCACACACTACCCCATAATGACAAAGCAAAAACAGGTTTAGACATTTTTCTAAATGTATTACAAAAAATTAAAAACGGATATCTTATTTACATAAGTATTCAGACCCTTTGCTATGAGATTCGAAATTGAGCTCAGGTGCATCTTGTTTCCATTGATCATCCTTTAGCAGTTTATACAACTTGATTGGAGTCCACCTGTGTACATAATTTGGAAAGGCACACACCTATATAAGGTTCCACAGTTGACAGTGCATGTCAGAGCAAAAACCAAGCCATGAGGTTGAAGGAATTGTCCGTAGAGCTCCGAGACAGGATTGTGTCGAGGCACAGATCTGGGGAAGGGTACCAAAACATGTCTGCAGCATTGAAGGTCTCCAAGAACAGTGGCCTCATTCTTGAATGAAAGAAGTTTGGAACCACCAAGACTCTTCCAAACTGAGCAATTGGGGGAGAAGGGCCTTGGTCAAGGAGGTGACCAAGAACCCAATGGTCACTCTGACAGAGCTCCTCAGTGGAGATGGGGGAAACTTCCAGAAGGACAACCATCTCTGCAGCATTTCACCAATCAGGCCTTTATGGTAGAGTGGCCAGACGGAAGCCACTCCTCAGTAAAAGGCACATGACAGCCCGCTTGGAGTTTCCACTTAGGAGAAATGAGTAGACCTGTGCCACCACCGCGACAATCAGATGCTCTTGGGCTATGAGAGAAAACATAGATGAAGAGAGAGCAGCTGGACTAGCAGTGTTCTCTGGGGGGATCCATGTCTCCATCAGGGCCAAAAAGTCTAGGGACTGAAGGGCAGCATAGGCTGAGATTAACTCTGTGTTCTGGAACGCAAATCGGCAGTTCAAAACGCTGCCAGAGACCCGGAATTCCACATGGGTTGTGCGCGCAGGGTCCACTAAATTAGAAGAGGAGCAGCCAAGGGGTGAGGAGCGTCTGTAAAGCCTACAGGGAGAGGAGCAGCCAAGGGGTGGGGAGCGTCTGTAAAGCCTACAGGGAGAGGAGCAGCCAAGGGGTGGGGAGCGTCTGTAAAGCCTACAGGGAGAGGAGCAGCCAAGGGGTGGGGGAGCGTCTGTAAAGCCTACAGGGGGAGGAGCAGCCAAGGGGTGGGGAGCGTCTGTAAAGCCTACAGGGAGAGGAGCAGCCAAGGGGTGGGGAGCGTCTGTAAAGCCTACAGGGAGAGGAGCAGCCAAGGGGTGGGGAGCGTCTGTAAAGCCTACAGGGAGAGGAGCAGCCAAGGGGTGGGGAGCGTCTGTAAAGCCTACAGGGGGAGGAGCAGCCAAGGGGTGGGGAGCGTCTGTAAAGCCTACAGGGGAGGAGCAGCCAAGGGGGGGGGAGCGTCTGTAAAGCCTACAGGGGAGGAGCAGCCAAGGGGTGGGGAGCGTCTGTAAAGCCTACAGGGGGAGGAGCAGCCAAGGGGTGGGGAGCGTCTGTAAAGCCTACAGGGAGAGGAGCAGCCAAGGGGTGGGGAGCGTCTGTAAAGCCTACAGGGAGAGGAGCAGCCAAGGGGTGGGGAGCGTCTGTAAAGCCTACAGGGGGAGGAGTGAACTGGGATGGAAACACATAGTTACCAAAGCTACAAAAGAGCAAAATGAGATCTGAAAAGGTAAGATACTGAAGTGAGAGAGTGGTGTGGAGCCTTCCTCTCTTTCCTTCCTGGAGTAAATTGTCAGAACCGTCTTTGTTTTCGGCAACAGTCTTAGAACCACTGCTTACAGCTGCTGCTGAGAAACTATGGGAGACGAAAAGACCGCACTAGACCACAACACTTATCACTCCTGGAGATATCAGGAGTCCTCAGGCTATAGAATGATTCAGTGTGGATCATTAAGACATTCACACTGATCAGTCTCCCCTGTTAACTCACAGAAGCATTTATTTAACCTTTTATTTCTTTCATCTTTTATTTATTCAACCTTTTATTTATTTAACCGTTATTTATTCAACCATTTATTCATTCAGCAGTTGTTTAACATTTATTTATCAACCTTTTATTTATTCAACCTTTATTTAACCTTTATTTATTTAAGCATGCACAGTCACCTAATACAGCAGGGATGGTGTTGCAGGTAGACATACACTGGCAAGGCAGGGCACTCATTTTATCTAGAGTGAGATCCACTGCCACAGTGTCGGGGTAATGAAGCGTGTGTGTGTGTGTGTGTGTGTGCGTCGGTCGGGAGGTGGTCTGCACACCAGAGTTAATACAAGTAAACAAAGCATTCATATTCATTGACTGTGGTGAGCCAGGCATCCGCGTGCTCACCTCACCTCACCTGACACACACACACACACACACACACACACACACCTGGCTCTGAGCCAGGGGCTTAGTGGTGGTGCCATTAGGGCTGAACAGCCCCCCTCCTCTCCCTCCTCACCCCATCATCTTCCTCACCTTGGAGTACATCTGTCTCTCCTGAGGTAATTCTGGTTTTCCAGTAAATCCACTGTGTCTCTCCTGAGGTAATTCTGGTTCTCCAGTAAATCCACTGTGTCTCTCCTGAGGTAATTCTGGTTCTCCAGTAAATCCACTGTGTCTCTCCTGAGGTAATTCTGGTTCTCCAGTAAATCCACTGTGTCTCTCCTGAGGTAATTCTGGTTCTCCAGTAAATCCACTGTGTCTCTCCTGAGGTAATTCTGGTTCTCCAGTAAATCCACTGTGTCTCTCCTGAGGTAATTCTGGTTCTCCAGTAAATCCACTGTGTCTCTCCTGAGGTAATTCTGGTTCTCCAGTAAATCCACTGTGTCTCTCCTGAGGTAATTCTGGTTCTCCAGTAAATCCACTGTGTCTCTCCTGAGGTAATTCTGGTTCTCCAGTAAATCCACTGTGTCTCTCCTGAGGTAATTCTGGTTCTCCAGTAAATCCACTGTCTCTCCTGAGGTAATTCTGGTTCTCCAGTAAATCCACTGTGTCTCTCCTGAGGTAATTCTGGTTCTCCAGTAAATCCACTGTGTCTCTCCTGAGGTAATTCTGGTTCTCCAGTAAATCCACTGTCTCTCCTGAGGTAATTCTGGTTCTCCAGTAAATCCACTGTGTCTCTCCTGAGGTAATTCTGGTTCTCCAGTAAATCCACTGTCTCTCCTGAGGTAATTCTGGTTCTCCAGTAAATCCGCTGTGCGTGTGACTGACTGACTGAGGCCCTGTGCTACCCCCCCTCCGCCTCTCCTCCCCTCCTCTCTTTCCCTCTTCTACCTCTCCTCACATCCCATGGCATTTTCTCAGCACACAGCTCTCTCTCTCGCCCTCTCTCTCCTAAACACACACTCCACACTACAGTGCTCAGGAGGACTGTCTCCTTTCCACCAATTCACTCTGATTGCCAAGTTGTTATTCCAGTCAGTGAGAAATCATGACTCCTGCCTGTTAGTGATGGCTGACAGAGAGAGAGAGATGCTGTTAATGTTAATGGGTGTTTATAATGGGGTTAGATGCAGATGGAAACACCAATGTGTAATTCCCTAGATCAACCACAGGGAGGAGCACTCATTTAGTCTGTCCAATAACCCAACAACATGTAGAGACTGGGCCTGATGCTATTTCGGGGGAAATATTGTAATGCAGATCTGTTTCCGCTATGTATCCCATCTTTTGTATGCATTTTTCATTGTTTGTTTAGATTGTTTTTGGGAAGGAATCTTGGGACAGAATGGTGGAATTTCTACTTGTTGTAAATCCTAAATTGCGGTGTACACCCATGATTAAATAATGACAAGTCATAAAGATGTCATGAGCTCAAATGGCTTCCTAGACAGGAAGTAACATTTGGGAGATCAGAGACGATTCGTGTCACTACAGTGTGTGTGTGTGTGTGTGTGTATAGCTTCCAAAGTAAATATCCCATCCTTTTAGTCTACTGTTGCCTAAGTGCTTCTCATTACCAGTTGGGATACAACTATTCAGGCATACGCTTATTACATTTAGAAGTTAAACCAAAATGCAAAATGTGTTCAAGGGTCAAGACTTTAGAATAGATAAAGCTCTAACTCTGTCTGCAGATGGTGCTATAAATATTCATCTGTCTGTTTCCTCAGAGCTGGCGATGATGCCGGGGGGGTGTCAATATATTCAGACTCCCTCCAGCGTTTTTTTATCTATAATCCCAAATAGTGAGATGAGCTCTCGAGACCACTGCAAATTTGATCACCCTCTTTGACTTGAGGGATATTGGTTTATGAAGATGCATTGCATATGATTACATGAACAAATGTTTTAGTTGAATATTTAGCAATTTGACCATGATACATTTCAAGACATAGATCTAGCCATAGAAATATATATATATTTTTTTTATTTAACCTTTATTTTATCAGGTAGTCATACTGAGACCAAGGTCTCTTTTACAGATGAGCCCTGAATTACAGAAATTACAGAAAATACACACATCAATATAAATTCAAAATGCAAGCAGAAAGAACAACATGGTCATAAAAAAACAAACACATTCATCAGTAATAAGGTCCTCCATCAGCTTTCTGAATTGCCCTAGAGACACCAAAATATCAAATGTAAAAACATTTTGAAGATTGTTCCACAAATAAGGTGCTAGAAAACTAAAAGCTGATTTACCTAACTCGGTTAAAGACCAAAGGAGTTTCCAGAGTCTGATAACTCGTATGTCTAAAGTTTAGTAAATACAGTGTATTCGGAAAGTATTCAGACCCCTTGACTTTTTCCACATTTTGTTACGTTACAGCCTTATTCTGAAACTGATTAAATTAATTTTGTTCCTCATCAATCTACACCCAATACCCCATAATGACAAAGCGAAAACAGGTTTTTAGACATTTTTGCAAATGAATAACAAAATAAAAAAACAGAAATACCTAATTTACAGAAGTATTCGGACCCTTTGCTATGAGACTCGAAATTGAGCTCAGGTGAATCCTGTTTCCATTGATCATCCTTGAGATGTTTCTACAACTTGATTGGAGTCCACCTGTGGTAAATTCAATTGATTGGACATGATTTGGAAAGGCACAAACCTGTCTATAAGGTCCCACAGTTGACAGTGCATGTCAGAGCAAAAACCAAGCCGTGAGGTCGAAGGAATTGTCCGTAGAGCTCCGAGACAGGATTGTGTCGAGGCACAGATCTGGGGAAGGGTACCAAAACATTTCTGCAGCATTGAAGGTCCCCAAGAACACAGTGGACTCCATCATTCTTAAATGGAAGAAGTTTGGAACCACCAAGACTCTTCCTAGAGCTGGCCGCCCGGCCAAACTGAGCAATCGGGGGAGAAGAGCCTTGGTCAGGGAGATGACCAAGAACCCGATGGTTACTCTGACAGAGCTCCAGAGTTCCTCTGTGGTGATGGAGAACCTTCCAGAAGGACAACCATCTCTGCAGCACTCCACCAATCAGGCCTTTATGGTAGAGTGGCCAGAAGGAAGCCACTCCTCAGTAAAAGGCACATAAGAGCCCGCTTGAAGTTTGCCAAAAGGCACCTAAAGGACTCTCAGACCATGAGAAACAACATTCACTGGTCTGATGAAACCAAGATTGAACTCTTTGGCCTGAATGCCAAGTGTCATGTCTGGAGGAAACCTGGCACCATCCCTACGGTGAAGCATGGTGGTGGCAGCATCATGCTGTGGGGATGTTTTTCAGTGGCAGGGACTGGGAGACTAGTCATGATCGAGGGAAAGATGAATGGAGCAAAGTACAGAGTGATCATTGATGAAAACCTGATCCAGAGCGCTCTGGACCTCAGACTGGGGCGATGGTTCACTGTCCAACAGGACAACAAACCCTAAGCACACATCCAAGACAACTCAGGAGTGGCTTCGGGACAAGTCTCTGAATGTCCTTGAGTGGCCCAGCCAGAGCCCGGACTTCAACCCTATCGAACATCTTTGGAGAGACCTGAAAATAGCTGTGCAGCGACGCTTCCCATCCAACCTGACATAGCTTGAGGGGATCTGCAGGGAGGAATGGGAGAAACGCCCCAAATACAGGTGTGCCAAGCTTGTAGCGTCGTACCCAAGAAGACTCGAGGCTGTAATTGCTACCAAAAGTGCTTCTAAAAGTACTGAGTAAAGGGTCTGAATACTTATGTAAATGTTTCAGTTTTAAATTTTTAATACATTTGCAAACATTTCGACAAACAAGTTTTTGCTTTGTCATTATGGGGTATTGTGTGTAGTTGTTGAGGGGGGGAAAAAACATTTAATCAATTTTAGAATAAGGCTGTAACGTAACAAAATGTGGAAAAAGTCAAGGGGTCTAAAATTGATAAAATTGTTTTCCGAATGCACTGTATGTTAGGTACAGTGGGACTTTTTTAAAAAAGGCTTTAAAAATGAAACCATAGCAATGTATCAACCTACGTGACATCAAAGAGGGCCAACCAGTGCGCTATGATAAACTGCATCTAATGGCTTTAATGAAGTAGCAGCTGCATTCATATATACTGAACAAAAATATAAACGCAACATGTAAAGTGTTGGTCCCATGTTTCATGAGTTGAAATGAGATCCCACAAATTTTCCAAGCTCATTTCTCTCCAATTTTGTGCACAAATTTGTTTACATGCCTGTTGGTGAGCATTTCTCCTTTGCCAAGATAATCCATCCACCTGACAGGTGTGGCTTATCAATAAGCTGGTTAAACAGCATGATTATTACACAGGTGCACCTTGTGCTGGGGACAATAAAAGGACACTCTAAAATGTGCAGTTTTGTCACACAACACAATGCCACAGATGTCTCAAGTTTTGAGGGAGTGTGCAATTGGCATGCTGACTGCAGGAATGTCCACCAGAGCTGTTGCCAGAGAATTCCATGTTCATTTCTCTAGCATAAGCCGCCTCCAACCTTTGTTTTAGATAATTTGGCAGTACGTCCAACCGGTCTCACAACTGCAGGCCACGTGTAACCACACCAGCCCAGGACCGCCACATCGGGCTTCTTCACCTGTGGGATCGTCTGAGACCAGCCACCCGGACAGCTGATGAAACTGAGGAGTATTTCTGTTTGTAATAAAGCCCTTTTGTGGGGAAAAACTCATTCTGATCGCCCATAGTCTAGGACCGATAGGAGCGTCGACTGAATCTGCTTTCTACTATGTAGCGAGAGGCAGGACCTATTTCTATAGAAGAAGCCCATTTTTATTTATGTGGTCATCTGTAGCTCAGCTGGTAGAGCACGGCGCTTGTAACGCTAAGGTAGTGGGTTCGATCCCCGGGACCACCCATACAGAAAAAAAAATGTATGCACGCATGACTGTAAGTCGCTTTGGATAAAAGCGTCTGCTAAATGGCATATTATTTATTCTCAGCTTCTTAACTAACTCATCAATATATGCTTTTCAAAATAAAGCTTTTAATCTATCCAGACGACCAGATATTTGTAAGCTGGGACACGATCAATATGGACACCATCCAAAGTACATATGCTTAAATCATCAGAGTTATTTTTATGAAGTCTAGAGAACAACATATACTTAGTTTTACCTGCATTCAATACTAATTGAAGGTCAATAAAGTTTTTCTGTAACACAATGAAGGCAGACTGTAGTTCAGATAGAGCCTGATCAACCGTGGGGGCATTAGCATACACAACAGTATCGTCGGCATACAAGTGCATCTTAATTTATTTTTACAGACAAGTTGATATTGTTAATGTAAACACTAAAATGTACAGGACCCAGAATTTACTCTTGCCGGACACCTTTTGTTATATCCTGATTTATCACCATCAGTAGATGCACATTGAGTTCTATCTCTCAAGTAATTTTGAAACCAGTTACATGCAGCCTGGTTTAGGCCAATTGAGGAAAGCCTCTAAATTAGCAGTGACTGATCGGCAGTATCGAAAGCCTTTTGACAGGTCAATGAAGAGGGCAGCACAATGTTGCCTTTATCCATACAGTTAACCACTTTGTTTATATCTAGGGATGCAGCAGAGATAATGCTATGACCTGGTCTAAAACCTGACTGATGTGTACATTTAGAATATATTTCAAAGATAAGAAAGATCTTTGCTGAGAATTAATCAAGGATTCTAATATTTTAGCAGGAAAGTTTAGAAATAGGACGACAATAGGCCTTCAGCAAGGCATCGAGCATGTCACAGATAGTACATTTTCCTCCCCCACCCCCCCATAAAAAAAAATTAATCAAGTGGTTGTCCCACTGGCTCAAGTGGTTGTCCCACTGGCTATCATAAGTTGAATGCACCAATTTGTAAGTCGCTCTGGATAAGAGCGTCTGCTAAATGATGTAAATGTAAATGTAAATTGTTGAAATGAAAACAAAAGATTGACTAGAAGTTGACGGGTTAACCGTCGAGTCAGCTAGAGGCTGGCAGAGGGAGGAGCAGTCGATTGACTGACCAGGGTCAACTACACCACCGTTTCTCTCAAATAAAAAAGCCTGTCGAGATAAAATGATGATTAAAAGCATCACTTTCAGTTATGATGCCAGAGTCAGACAGAACTTGCTTAGGCAGGGGAGAAGAGGGATTTGTACTCTTCAGTGCATTTACTGTTTTCCAACATTTAGAAGGATCACCAGCAGAGTTAGAGCTTAAAAAGTGGCTTGATTTAGCTTTCTTAATCGAGATAGTACATCTGTTTCTCAATTATCTGAAAGATTGACAGTCCACTAAAAGGTCAGTTTTCCTTCCTTTGGCCCAGGCCTGATTTCTCATCTGAATGAGCTCAGATAGCTCAGAAGAAAACCAAGGGTTACATTTATCTTTGACTCTGAATTGTTTAAAAGTGTTGTGTTTATCTGCCAGAGGTTCAGTCAGGGTTTTGTGATGGCCACTCCAATACCTTGACTTTGTTGTCCTTAAGCCATTTTGCCACAACTTTGGAAGTATGCTTGGGGTCATTGTCCATTTGGAAGACCCATTTGCGACCAACCTTTAACTTCTTGACTGATGTCTTGAGATGTTGCTTCAATATGTCCACATAATTTTCCTCCCTCATGATGCCATCTATTTTGTGAAGTGCACCAGTCCCTCCTGCAGCAAAGCACCCCCACAGCATGATGCTGCCACCCCCGTCCTTCACGGTTTGGATGGTGTTCTTTGGCTTGCAAGCATCCCCCTTTTTCCTCCAAACATAATGATGGTCATTATGGCCAAACAGTTCTATTTTTGTTTCATCAGACCAGAGGACATTTCTCCAAAAAGTACAATCTTTGTCCCCATGCGCAGTTGCAAACCGTAGTCTGGCTTTTTTATGGCGGTTTTGGAGCAGTGGCTTCATCCTTGCTGAGCGGCCTTTCAGGTTATGTCGATATAGGACTAATTTTACTGTGGATATAGATACTTCTGTACCTGTTTCCTCCAGCATTTTCACAAGGTCCTTTGCTGTTGTTCTGGGATTGATTTGCACTTTTTCCACCAAAGTATGTTCATCTCTAGGAGACAGAACGCGTCTCCTTGCTGAGTGGTATGACGGCTGCGTGGTCCCATGGCGTTTATACTTGCATACTATTGGTTGTACAGATGAACGTGGTACCTTCAGGCATTTGAAAATTTCTCCCAAGGATGAACCAGACTTGTGGAGGTCTACATTTTTTTTCTGAGGTCTTGGCTGATTTATTTCGATTTTCGCATGATGTCAAGCAAAGAGGCACTGAGTTTGAAGGTAGGCCTTGAAATACATCCACAGGTACATCTCCAATTGACTCAAATTATGTCAATTAGCCTATCAGAAGCTTCTAAAGCCATGACATCATTTTCTGGAATTTTCCAAGCTGTTTAAAGGCACAGTCAACTTAGTGTATGTAAACTTCTGACCCACTGGACTTGTGATACAGTGAATTATAAGTGAAATCATCTGCCTGTAAACAATTGTTGGAAAAATGACTTAAGTCATGCACAAAGTAGATGTCCTAACCGACTTGCCAAAAATATAGTTTGTTAACAAGAAATTTGTGGAGTGGTTGAAAAACGAGTTTTAATGACTCCGAACCTAAGTGTATGTAAACTTCCGACTTCAACTGTATCTGGAGGAGAAATATTCTAGAGCCAACTCAGGGTCAGGAATACAGTAACAAATAAATGTGTGTTCTGGTTTATGGACACATCTACGACCAGGAGATCACATTTCTTGGGAACAGAAATATTTAAAGATTGGGACGCCATGAAATTAGATTTTACATAAAGTATATGGCCACTCCTCCCCCTTTCTGTAATCTGTCACATTTAAATATATTATAATCATTTATTTCAATGTCTTTATCAGGACACGAGTCCAAAACCCAAATGTAAATGGTGTCCATTTTATTAATCGTACAGTACTTCACACATTTAGGTGCATTAGCCCAAGCCCCCTATGAGATTTAAAGTCAGAGGGGGTATTCAGCTTACATGCATAAGGTCATCTGCAGCTGTTTGTTGAGTGAGCTGAGACCTATCAACCTCTCTCTCTGCTGTGAGCTGAGATCTACCAACCTCTCTCTCTGCTGTGAGCTGAGACCTACCAACCTCTCTCTCTGCTGTGAGCTGAGACCTACCAACCTCTCTCTCTGCTGTGAGCTGAGACCTACCAACCTCTCTCTCTGCTGTGAGCTGAGACCTACCAACCTCTCTGCTGTGAGCTGAGACCTACCAACCTCTCTCTCTGCTGTGAGCTGAGACCTACCAACCTCTCTCTCTGCTGTGAGCTGAGACCTACCAACCTCTCTCTCTGCTGTGAGCTGAGATCTACCAACCTCTCTCTCTGCTGTGAGCTGAGATCTACCAACCTCTCTCTCTGCTGTGAGCTGAGACCTACCAACCTCTCTCTCTGCTGTGAGCTGAGATCTACCGACCTCTCTCTCTGCTGTGAGCTGAGACCTACCAACCTCTCTCTCTGCTGTGAGCTGAGATCTACCGACCTCTCTCTCTGCTCTGAACATGTTAGACTGTAACCTACCTCTTTCTCTGAGAATGTTTTGTAGGCCTCATTAAAGAGGTGTGTAGGTGATTTAATATTCCTTCCTCTGATTGTCTGAGAGGCAATAAGAAGGCAGAGAGGCAATGGCTGCATGCTCAGTGATGGAAGATGGCACCCTATTCAGTAGTGAAAGTAGTGCGCTATATAGGGAATAGGGTACCATTTGGGACGCACTATTAGTCTGGCAAACTTTAGTCTGCAATCGTCAACGCTTACACTCCCCTCCCTGTCTCCCTGGACGCCTCCAATGTCACCCTATTCCCTTTATAGTGCACTACTTTCGATCAGCGTCCCATAAGGATCTGGTCAAAGTAGTGCACTATATATGGCAAATAGGGTACTATTTTGTCTGCACCCCTCTGTCTTCGTGTTCCAGGACTATTTAACCTTGGAGAGACTCATGTGGTGCAGGTCATAGCTCTACTAAAGCTTTATGAATACTGTAGAGGAGAATGGTGAGGAGACACACAGTTGGGGGGGGGGGAATTCATATGGAATTCAGAAGATCAATAAATGTATCTTCTGGCTCAGAGGTAAAATGGAAGAGAGTTTCTAAATCTAGATTAGCTAGCTGTAATGTCATTTCCAGGGCTGTCTACTCTGCTCTACCGAACGACGATAGTAAAGTACATCTGGGATGAGATGCTGTTCTCAGCGGGGTGGTTCTAGAAAACAATGCAGCAGGCATGACCACGCGTCATAATATACTGTCCAGACGGTCGGAGCCAGCAGCTGGTGGGTCCTGGTCCAAAACACACTGCACAGTTCACACTACTGTCCTTTACAATGACTCACAGAATCCTGCTAGAATGGAACGCTCTAATACAACTAACAATGGATAAGGAGACCAGGCTATACCGCTCATAAAGACACTAATACAACTAACAATAGATAAGGAGACCAGACTATACCGCTCATAAAGACACTAATACAACTAACAATAGATAAGGTGACCAGACTATACCGCTCATAAAGACACTAATACAACTAACAATAGATAAGGAGACCAGACTATACCGCTCATAAAGACACTAATACAACTAACAATAGATAAGGAGACCAGAGTACCAGCCCTCTCTCCTCTCCACTCCCCTCCCAGCCCTCTCCACTCCCCTCCCAGCCCTCTCTCCTCTCCACTCCCCTCCCAGCCCTCTCTCCTCTCCACTCCCTCCCAGCCCTCTCCCTCACTCCCCTCCCAGCCCTCTCTCCTCTCCACTCCCTCCCAGCCCTCTCTCCTCTCCACTCCCCTCCCAGCCCTCTCTCCTTCCTCTCCACTCCCCTCCCAGCCCTCTCTCCTCTCCACTCCCCTCCCAGCCCTCTCTCCTCTCCACTCCCCTCCCAGCCCTCTCTCCTCTCCACTCCCCTCCCAGCCCTCTCTCCTCTCCACTCCCCTCCCAGCCCTCTCTCCTCTCCACTCCCCTCCCAGCCCTCTCTCCTCTCCACTCCCCTCCCAGCCCTCTCTCCTCTCCACTCCCCTCCCAGCCCTCTCTCCTCTCCACTCCCCTCCCAGCCCTCTCTCCTCTCCACTCCCCTCCCAGCCCTCTCTCCTCTCCACTCCCCTCCCAGCCCTCTCTCCTCTCCACTCCCCTCCCAGCCCTCTCTCCTCTCCACTCCCCTCCCAGCCCTCTCTCCTCTCCACTCCCCTCCCAGCCCTCTCTCCTCTCCACTCCCCTCCCAGCCCTCTCTCCTCTCCACACCCCCTCCCAGCCCTCTCTCCTCTCCACTCCCCTCCCAGCCCTCTCTCCTCTCCACTCCCCTCCCAGCCCTCTCTCCTCTCCACTCCCCTCCCAGCCCTCTCTCCTCTCCACTCCTCTCCCAGCCCTCTCTCCTCTCCACACCCCTCCCAGCCCTCTCTCCTCTCCACTCCCCTCCCAGCCCTCTCCACTCCACTCCCTCTCCCAGCCCTCTCTCCTCTCCACTCCCCTCCCAGCCCTCTCCTCTCCACACCCTCCCAGCCCTCTCCACTCCCCTCCCAGCCCTCTCTCCTCTCCACACCCCTCCCAGCCCTCTCTCCTCTCCACTCCCCTCCCAGCCCTCTCTCCTCTCCACACCCCTCCCAGCCCTCTCCACTCCCCTCCCAGCCCTCTCTCCACTCCTCCCTCCCAGCCCTCTCTCCTCTCCACACCCCTCCCAGCCCTCTCTCCTCTCCACTCCTCCCAGCCCTCTCTCCTCTCCACCCCCCTCCCAGCCCTCTCTCCTCTCCACTCCCCTCCCAGCCCTCTCTCCTCTCCACTCCCCTCCCAGCCCTCTCTCCACTCCCCTCCCAGCCCTCTCTCCTCTCCACTCCCTCCCAGCCCTCTCTCCTCTCCACTCCCCTCCCAGCCCTCTCTCCTCTCCACTCCCCTCCCAGCCCTCTCTCCTCTCCACTCCCCTCCCAGCCCTCTCTCCTCTCCACTCCCCTCCCAGCCCTCTCTCCTCTCCACTCCCCTCCCAGCCCTCTCTCCTCCCCTCCCAGCCCTCTCTCCTCTCCACTCCCCTCCCAGCCCTCTCTCCTCTCCACTCCCCTCCCAGCCCTCTCTCCTCTCCACTCCCCTCCCAGCCCTCTCTCCTCTCCACTCCCCTCCCAGCCCTCTCCACTCCCCTCCCAGCCCTCTCTCCTCTCCACTCCCCTCCCAGCCCTCTCTCCCTCTCCACTCCCCTCCCAGCCCTCTCTCCTCTCCACTCCCCTCCCAGCCCTCTCTCCTCTCCACTCCCCTCCCAGCCCTCTCTCCTCTCCACTCCCTCCCAGCCCTCTCTCCTCTCCACTCCCCTCCCAGCCCTCTCTCCTCTCCACTCCCCTCCCAGCCCTCTCTCCTCTCCACACCCCTCCCAGCCCTCTCTCCCCTCTCCACTCCTCCTCCCAGCCCTCTCCCTCTCCACTCCCCTCCCAGCCCTCTCTCCTCCCACCCCCTCCCAGCCCTCTCTCCTCTCACCCCTCCCAGCCCTCTCTCCTCTCCACTCCTCTCCCAGCCCTCTCTCCTCTCCACACCCCCTCCCAGCCCTCTCCACTCCCCCTCCCAGCCCTCTCTCCTCTCCACTCCTCTCCCAGCCCTCTCTCCTCCCCTCCCAGCCCTCTCCCTCCCCTCCCAGCCCTCTCTCCTCTCCACTCCTCCCAGCCCTCTCTCCTCTCCACTCCCTCCCAGCCCTCTCTCCTCTCCACTCCCCTCCCCAGCCCTCTCTCCTCTCCACACCCTCCCTCCCAGCCCTCTCCACTCCCTCTCCCAGCCCTCTCTCCTCTCCACTCCCCTCCCAGCCCTCTCTCCTCTCCACTCCCTCCCAGCCCTCTCTCCTCTCCACTCCCCTCCCAGCCCTCTCTCCTCTCCACTCCCCTCCCAGCCCTCTCTCCTCTCCACTCCCCTCCCAGCCCTCTCCCTCTCCACTCCCCTCCCAGCCCTCTCTCCTCTCCACTCCTCCCAGCCCTCTCTCCTCTCCACTCCTCTCCCAGCCCTCTCTCCTCTCCACCCCTCCCAGCCCTCTCCTCCACTCCCCTCCCAGCCCTCTCTCCTCTCCACTCCCTCTCCCAGCCCTCTCCACTCCCCTCCCAGCCCTCTCTCCTCTCCACTCCCCTCCCAGCCCCTCTCCTCCTCTCCACTCCCCTCCCAGCCCTCTCTCCTCTCCACTCCTCTCCCAGCCCTCTCTCCTCTCCACTCCCCTCCCAGCCCTCTCTCCTCTCCACTCCCCTCCCAGCCCTCTCTCCTCTCCACTCCCCTCCCAGCCCTCTCTCCTCTCCACTCCCAGCCCTCTCTCCTCTCCACTCCTCTCCCAGCCCTCTCTCCACTCCCCTCCCAGCCCTCTCTCCTCCCCTCCCAGCCCTCTCTCCTCTCCACTCCTCTCCCAGCCCTCTCTCCTCTCCACTCCCGGTCTGAGGGGCTACGCTAGTGTCTCTGCAAGGGAAGCAACAGTATTTGGAGAGCCAGGAGTTTCTGTTCATCCATTTTTTCAGAGAGAGAGAGAGAGAGAGAGAGAGAGAGGTGTTATGATGAAGTGTAACCAAACATTATTACCAGGGAAAGTAGGACAGGAACCACCCAGGACTGTCCATCTCCTAGTACAGGACATACAGGCTACGCCTTGGCTTGAAGAATATAATGACTTGATATGATATTGAAATATTTACAAACAAGTGAGTAGTCAACTGCCCTCAATTTTCACAAGACCATATTTCTGCCATCTATGGCGTCCCATCAGCTTGGAATAGGCCTAATGAAAATACCTTCTAGTTGTAAGCGGAATGCTGAGGCTATAAGCCCTTTATAAATTCCCCTTGTTGCCTTATTGTGTAGAATTGATAGAAGGGATTTTATGTCATGAAAAACTATTCTATTTTTCCAGTCAGGATCTAATGACAGGATTTATCTCTCGAATGCAACAACCGTTTTAAAGTCTGTGTCTCCCTTTCACACAATTTCTTTTTCCAAGTCTCTCTGGGGGCCCACAGTGAATTCAGTGCCTAAAAACCATTAAAATACTTTCGATTCCAAGTCGAGGGACTTTTTTCCAGATGGATAGCTCTGGATTGATTGTATTTCAGAGGGTATTGGTATTGCTCTGATGCGCTGGCCAAGGTGTGCATGCCAAACGCTGGCTGTTCCTGAAAACACTTACAGAACCTGAGAATGCAAATGTAGTGGTGATTAAAGCAAACACACCCACTCTGTAGAGAGAGGGGGGATGGAGAGATGGAGAGAGGGGAGACCGAGACACACAAAGAATAGAGAGAGAGAGACTAGAGAAAGAGAGAGAGAGATGGCTTGGGATCATCCCTTCATTTCTCTCCTCTTCAGTGATCTCTCCGTCCTTGTTCATTCATCACACCCTACTGATGGACTTCATCCAGTAAACAGAGGGACTGATTCATCACACCCTACTGATGGACTTCATCCAGTAAACAAAGGGCCTGAGTCCCAAATGGAATCCTATTCTTTCTTTAGTGCAGTGCACTACTTTTGACCAGGACCAAAAGTAGTGCATTACACAGGGAATAGGGTGCCATTTGGGACAGACACTGGAACACTTCAACCACCAGGTGGTGCCAAAAACCAGGCAACCATAGATGGTAAGGATTCTTCTATGGTACTTGTATGAACAGGAGGGGGCACACTTGGCCTGTCAGATGTATGGTAACGTTTAACTGATATGAAGGTTGTTTTTGTAGCTTGGATTGTATGAATGTTATTAGAATGAGAGCCAGAGGACATGCACATGATTGACAGTTAATGTTTCTGTAGTTCTCGACTAACAACACAAAAAGGTTCAAGGATGCAGCCCACAATGTTTTTTTCTAAAGGTATGTGACTCAGATTGAACTGCTACTCAGTAAATACTTTCGCTTGACAGCACTTGACTTGGGTGAATGTGTGCTGGCGTTTCACTGTTCAAGATGTACTGTACTTCTCAGTGAAGAATCAAATAAACTTGGGGGAAAGGTCCATGGCAGGTTGCACATACTGTTCATGCCTGCTGTAAGTTATTACCCACTGGACACAAACTGGTTGAATCAACGTTGTTTCAACGTAATTTCTCAACGTATTGTGATGTGGAATCTACATGGAAAATACATTTGGATTTGAAAAAAAGTCATCAATGTAAGCTGTTGTTTTGAGGGGGAAATTTCAACCACAGGATTATGTAATCATGGTAACCACATTTCAACATAGACAAACTTTGTATAAAATATGTTGAATTTGTACCTTTAAAACAACATCAGATCTTCAAAGGTATATCCACTATCAGAAGAAAATAAAAAATGGACTGAGCAGCACCTCCTAGTTACCCACTAGTCTCCCGTCCAGGGTTTTAACCAAGGCCAGCTCTGCTTACCCATTGGTCTCCCGTCCAGGGTTTTAACCAAGGCCAGCCCTGCTTACCCACTAGTCTCCCGTCCAGGGTTTTAACGAAGCCCTGCTTACCCATTGGTCTCCCGTACAGGGTTTTAACCAAGCCCAGCCCAGCCGGGCTTAGCTTTTGATATTTGTCACTGACTATTACCAATGTGCTACCATGAGAATGATTGTTGAGAGATATCCACTTAAAAACTACATATATTAACTGTTCCTATTGAAGTCATTCCAAAGGGTAGTTTTAACAAAGCAAATTTAACTGTGACTTTCACTCATAACATCAATGACACTATTTAGGCCTATATAACATTTGCAATGTCATCAACAGCTGTTGTTTCAATTCAACCCCCCCCCCGGGGTCCCGAGGACGGAGCTTTAATGTGAATCTCAACTGCAATACAGGTCATTTGGTTCAGTGATAATACACTGCTCAAAAAAATAAAGGGAACACTAAAATAACACATCCTAGATCTGAATGAATGAAATAATCTTATTAAATACTTTTTTCTTTACATAGTTGAATGAGCTAACAACAAAATCACACAAAAATTATCAATGGAAATCAAATTTATCAACCCATGGAGGTCTGGATTTGGAGTCACCCTCAAAATTAAAGTGGAAAACCACACTACAGGCTGATCCAACTTTGATGTAATGTCCTTAAAACAAGTCAAAATGAGGCTCAGTAGTGTGTGTGGCCTCCACGTGCCTGTATGACCTCCCTACAACGCCTGGGCATGCTCCTGATGAGGTGGCGGATGGTCTCCTGAGGGATCTCCTCCCAGACCTGGACTAAAGCATCCGCCAACTCCTGGACAGTCTGTGGTGCAACGTGGCGTTGGTGGATGGAGCGAGACATGATGTCCCAGATGTGCTCAATTGGATTCAGGTCTGGGGAACGGGCGGGCCAGTCCATAGCATCAATGCCTTCCTCTTGCAGGAACTGCTGACACACTCCAGCCACATGAGGTTTAGCATTGTCTTGCATTAGGAGGAACCCAGGGCCAACCGCACCAGCATATGGTCTCACAAGGGGTCTGAGGATCTCATCTCGGTACCTAATGGCAGTCAGGCTACCTCTGGCGAGCACATGGAGGGCTGTGCGGCCCCCCAAAGAAATGCCACCCCACACCATGACTGACCCACCGCCAAACCGGTCATGCTGGAGGATGTTGCAGGCAGCAGAACGTTCTCCACGGCGTCTCCAGACTCTGTCACGTCTGTCAAATGTGCTCAGTGTGAACCTGCTTTCATCTGTGAAGAGCACAAGGGCGCCAGTGGCGAATTTGCCAATCTTGGTGTTCTCTGGCAAATGCCAAACGTCCTGCACGGTGTTGGGCTGTAAGCACAACCCCCACCTGTGGACGTCGGGCCCTCATACCACCCTCATGGAGTCTGTTTCTGACCGTTTGAGCAGACACATGCACATTTGTGGCCTGCTGGAGGTCATTTTGCAGGGCTCTGGCAGTGCTCCTCCTGCTCCTCCTTGCACAAAGGCGAAGGTAGCAGTCCTGCTGCTGGGTTGTTGCCCTCCTACGGCCTCCTCCACGTCTCCTGATGTACTGGCCTGTCTCCTGGTAGCGCCTCCATGCTCTGGACACTACGCTGACAGACACAGCAAACCTTCTTGCCACAGCTAGCATTGATGTGCCATCCTGGATGAGCTGCACTACCTGAGCCACTTGTGTGGGTTGTAGACTCCGTCTCATGCTACCACTAGAGTGAAAGCACCGCCAGCATTCAAAAGTGACCAAAACATCAGCCAGGAAGCATAGGAACTGAGAAGTGGTCTGTGGTCACCACCTGCAAAACCAGTCCTTTATTGGGGGTGTCTTGCTAATTGCCACCTGTTCTCTATTCCATTTGCACAAATGCATGTGAAATTTATTGTCAATCAGTGTTGCTTCCTAAGTGGACAGTTTGATTTCACAGAAGTGTGATTGACTTGGAGTTACATTGTGTTGTTTAAGTGTTCCCTTTATTTTTTTGAGCAGTGTATTAAGTAGGTCTAAGCCCTTTAAGATCGCAATATCTACTAAGCTAACATATTACATTTTAGTCATTTAGCAGACGCCCTTATCCAGAGCGACTTACAGTTAGTGCATACATTTTATTTTTATTTTTTAATGTTTTTTTTTCATTTTTTTTTTCATACCCCCTGTGGGAATCAAACCCACAACCCTGGCGTTGCAAACACCATGCTCTATCAACTGAGCTACAACCCTGCCGGCCATTCCCTCCCCTACCCTGGACGACGCTGGGCCAATTGCGCGCCGCCCCATGGGTCTCCCGGTCGCGGCCGGCTACGACAGAGTCTGGATTCGAACCAGGATCTCTAGTGGCACAGCTAGCACTGCGATGCAGTGCCTTAGACCACTGCGCCACTCGGGAGACTATTGTTTTTAAATGTATCATTTAGCCATTTAATGTAGAATTATACAAACAAAGTATATACAATCTATTTGATAAAACATTGAATTTGGCCTTTACTGCTATAGCCCATAGAAACACATTGAATAACACATTCAGAAATTGGCAAGAAAAAAAGACAGTCAAAAACTACATCATAGGGGGCAAGGTTTTGACGTCTCTGTCTCATATCTGAGAGATTTAAGAAAACTCAGGATGTATTTTTATTGATGTTTGATCACGTTATTTTTGGCACATTTGACCCCCTATGGTACTGGGTTGTCTTCAGATGACTTCCCTAGAAGCTTGTGTTCATTGTAAAGCAGAACAACCGACACCTTCGTGTTCGTGAGAGTCTCCCTTTAGATACTGGTGGTATATTGGTTCGTAGCTCCAACGGTTCGGTCTGGACAGTCGGTTTCGTGAGAAGACCTCGTGGAAATGATGACGTCCGTGACAGAGAGTTCAGAGGACTGCCGTAACGCTTGTGGATGTCGTAGAGCCAAACAGAGTCACCCCTTTCAATATTGGTCACATATTAGTTTGTAGCTCAACCTGATCGGGCTTTTAGATCTCGTGACGATTTTCTTGTCCAGATCTTCTCCTGTAGAAAAAGGCCGCTTTCACAAGCCCCCATGTTATGGAATAGGCGCAAACTATCAGCAGAAATAGGGGATTGAGCTGCAGCCACTAAAATAAATGGTAAGTTTCGAGCATAAACACATGGGGAGCTCTTCAATACTCAAAATCACAGTGTGAGGCATGGGTGCATCAGTCGACTCTAGGGTGTTTTAAATAATAAGTTATCAATGCTTATGACCAAAGTGATTCTGAAGCAGGTTGGAGCTGGTGGGGTAACTGTTTTTGGATAAATAATCACTGATTTAAGTCTACACCTGATAAAATGTTCCCGTTAAAATTATGCCAGGCACATTTAAGAACAGTAGGCCTAGTGCCTAATAATAATGTCACCGTTTTTAGAATGCTAAATTAGATAATCGATTATAACAATTTATTAATATGTTTGTAGCCTATAATGCCTCAACACAGTTGCAGCTGTATGCCTCATTCCTGTTATTTAGCATAACCTAACCCAACATTTCAAAAAATCATAACCTATTACCCTACCAATTTAATAAATGGTCAAACGTTTCACATTCAACTTCACATAAACATTATCAAAATATTAGAATATTCAATAGACCTATGCTATTCAAAATAGACTATTATCCTATGAGAGAAAAACATTGTATATTTCTTCCTTGTGTTATTATTATGATTTATTTATTTTCTCTCTCTCTGCATTGTGGGTAAGGGCCTGTAAGTAAGCATTTCACTGTTAGTCTACACCTGTTGTTTACCAAGCATGTGACAAATACAATTTGATTTGATTTTAAACTGTTGTATAAAATAAACAAAATGTCTTAAATAGTTTTTCTATTGGAATTTTGGTTGTGCTTTTAGATGGTTGAAAGCATTGTGATAACACATTGGAAATTCAACTAACTTTTGGCTGTCTTTTTATGTGGGTGAATATAGGTTGTAATCTCATTGATCAGCGTCTCAACTAAATATTACCCAGTTATCCACGTTGAAATGATGTGGTGTTCCCAGTGGGTAGAGGTTAGCCTTTCTATGTTGTTGGGGGTCATTTCAGGAAGTACACTGAAATTCCAACTATCTTCAATGCTTTTCAATTAGGAAAATGTTGAGTTGAAATTGGAATTTGGTTTACATTCTGAAATGACTGGAATTTAAATGGAACTGACCCCAACCCTGCTCATCAGTCAAAATCAACCCCAAAGCCTAGTAAGTAGCATGGACTTATACAGTGGGGAAAAAAAGTATTTAGTCAGCCACCAATTGTGCAAGTTCTCCCACTTAAAAAGATGAGAGAGGCCTGTAATTTTCATCATAGGTACACGTCAAATATGACAGACAAATTGAGAAAACAAAATCCAGAAAATCACATTGTAGGATTTTTAATGAATTTATTTGCATATTATGGTGGAAAATAAGTATTTGGTCACCTACAAACAAGCAAGATTTCTGGCTCTCACAGACCTGTAACTTCTTCTTTAAGAGTGTCCTCTGTCCTCCACTAGTTACCTGTATTAAAGGCACCTGTTTGAACTTGTTATCAGTATAAAATACACCTGTCCACAACCTCAAACAGTCACACTCCAAACTCCACTATGGCCAAGACCAAAGAGCTGTCAAAGGACACCAGAAACAAAATTGTAGACCTGCACCAGGCTGGGAAGACTGAATCTGCAATAGGTAAGCACCTTGGTTTGAAGAAATCAACTGTGGGAGCAATTATTAGGAAATGGAAGACATACAAGACCACTGATAATCTCCCTCGATCTGGGGCTCCACGCAAGATCTCACCCCGTGGGGTCAAAATGATCACAAGAACGGTGAGCAAAAATCCCAGAAAAACACGGGGGGACCTAGTGAATGACCTGCAGAGAGCTGGGACCAAAGTAACAAAGCCTACCATCAGTAACACACTACGCCGCCAGGGACTCAAATCCTGCAGTGCCAGACGTGTCCCCCTGCTTAAGCCAGTACATGTCCAGGCCCGTCTGAAGTTTGCTAGTGTGCATTTGGATGATCCAGAAGAGGATTGGGAGAATGTCATATGGTCAGATGAAACCAAAATATAACTTTTTGGTAAAAACTCAACTCGTCGTGTTTGGAGGACAAAGAATGCTGAGTTGCATCCAAAGAACACCATACCTACTGTGAAGCATGGGGGTGGAAACATCATGCTTTGGGGCTGTTTTTCTGCAAAGGGACCAGGACGACTGATCCGTGTAAAGGAAAGAATGAATGGGGCCATGTATCGTGAGATTTTGAGTGAAAACCTCCTTCCATCAGCAAGGGCATTAAAGATGAAACGTGGCTGGGTCTTTCAGCATGACAATGATCCCAAACACACCGCCCGGGCAATGAAGGAGTGGCTTCGTAAGAATCATTTCAAGGTCCTGGAGTGGCCTAGCCAGTCTCCAGATCTCAACCCCATAGAAAATCTTTGGAGGGAGTTGAAAGTCCGTGTTGCCCAGCGACAGCCCCAAAACATCACTGCTCTAGAGGAGATCTGCATGGAGGAATGGGCCAAAATACCAGCAACAGTGTGTGAAAACCTTGTGAAGACTTACAGAAAACGTTTGACCTGTGTCATTGCCAACAAAGGGTATATAACAAAGTATTGAGAAACTTTTGTTATTGACCAAATACTTATTTTCCACCATAATTTGCAAATAAATTCATTAAAAATCCTACAATGTGATTTACTGGAAAAAAAATTCTCATTTTGTCTGTCATATTTGACGTGTACCTATGATGAAAATTACAGGCCTCTCTCATCTTTTTAAGTGGGAGAACTTGCACAATTGGTGGCTGACTAAATACTTTTTTCCCCCACTGTAATTGATGTGGCAAGGCTAAAAGCAAAGGAATGTACATTCTTCATAAGAACAGTGACCTCTTTATATAATGCATAAAAGTTAGAAACAAAAAATAAATTGCCTCCACTTCGCACTTTGTCAGATAAGATTATTCTTGATCAAATAGGCAATTCTCAATAGGGTTGTGCTTGGTGCCTTCCAGCATATCTCTAATGTTTTGGTCTATCATCTCCCCCCCCCCTCACTGTCACATATAATTTATTTGGAGCGCAGTCTTCTGAAAGTGTATGAACGGAGGCGTCCCAAATGGTACCCTATTCCCTGTGTAATCCACTACTTTTGACCAGAGCCCTATGGGGAATAGGGAACCATTTTGGGACTCACACACTACGTCTGTATTCTTTATTTGCATGAGTCCATTGTAAATGTGTCTGAGCTATTCGATTAAGCATATTAATAGCATGCACTTCCTGTGACATGAATACGATGATGGCATACAACCGGTGTGTATGTCAACCACTGTGACAGATTACCTGTTTCCCATTTAGCAAAAATACAAAAAGGCATTAAACAATATATACAGGAACCACGCTCCACCAGCTCAAAGCAACCAACTACATGAGCAGCCAGAGATGATGGGCCAAACAAAGGATCTAGTTCTCTGAAACGCAGCCCGTGTGAAAAATATATAATGTCTTATTATTTTGACAGTTAATGCAGCTAGTAACTCTGTGACATTTTTTTTCTATTGACTTTCAAGCTGTGTAAACTAATGGTTACCCCCTGTCATGGGTGACTTTAATGGATTTCTAGCAGAGGGGTTCCATATATGGAAATGATGCCAGCTAGGATCTACTGTATTTACAGTTTATTAGGGACATCACCCCGTTCACGGAAAATGGATCGCTCCTAACAGACAGTGAGTCACATGACCGTGGTTCAAGCAGGCAGGCATCGAGGCATTCAGTTACATGCTGACCACACCGCTTTAGTCCGTCCGTCCGTCCGTCATCGCGTGCATGTTGAGTTTGTCCACCCTCACCAGATGCAATCAGGATACACAGGTTGAAATATCAATATGAAATCTGAACCAACTATTTTAATTTGGGGACAGGTCGAAAAACATTAAACATTTATGGCAATTTAGCTAGCTAGCATGATGTTGCTTGCTAATTTGTCCTGGGATATAAACATTGGGTTGCTATTTTACCTGAAATGCACAAGGTCCTCTACTCCGACAATTAATCCACAGATAAAAGGATAAACAGAGTGAGTTTCTAGTAATCTCTCCTCCTTCAGTCCTATTCTTCTTCTTTGGACTTTATATGGCGGTTGGCAACCAACTTTAAGGTGCATTACCACCACCAACTGGACTGGGAGTGTGGAGCTCAGTTCATCGTTCAATCACGCACCTGGGTAGATGCTCCTAAAAACCAATGAGGAGATGGGAGAGGCAGGACTTGCAGCGCGTCGAGCGTCACGTCACAAATAGAACCGAGTTCTATTTTAGCACCTGGCTACGCAGACGCTCGTTGACGTACGCGAGTGGTTTAGATGCAGTGATTGAATAACATGCATGCGTACATTTATTTTGCAACGAGCGACACCGGGCAGTGTGGTCAGCATGTTACTGTTCTATTGAATGTTAGAAAGGGCAAAACTAGTGACCTACTGTAAGTGACTTTGAGCGTGGTGTAATCGTCGGTGCCAGGCGCGCCGGGTTTCCGGTATCTCAGAAACGTCCGGCCTCCCACCTGGGCTTTTTACGCATGACAGTGTCTACGGTTTACAAAGAATGGTGCGACAAAAAAAATAAATAAATACATCCAGTCGGCGGCAGTCTTGTGGGCGAACACAGCTCGTTGATGAGAGGTCGAAGGGGAATGGCAAGAATCATGCAAGCTAAAAGGCGGCCCACAAACAGACAAATAATAATACATGTTTGTTTGTTTTTTTACATTTTAGCAGAAGCTCTTATCCAGAGCGACTTACAGGAGTAATTAGGGTTAAGTGCCTTGCTCAAGGGCACATTGACAGATTTTTCACCTGGTCAACTCAGGGATTAGAACCAGCAACCTTTCAGTTACTGGCACAACGCTCTTAACCACTAAGCTACCTGCCGCCCAGAATGATTGATTGACTTTTACATATAAAATATTAAAATCATGACTGAAGAACGAAGCTTGGAGTCATTGATATAATGGTTATTGTAATACAGTATCTGGTGCTGCAGCTCACAAGTGCAGACACCTGTTCATAGGAGGGCTGGTGTCATGATGAATGTTTTAGTCAGTTATAGAGCCGGGAGAGCTCCAGGCCATCCTCTCACCAGCCCCAGGCCATCTTCTCACCAGCCCCAGGCCATCCTCTCACCAGCCCCATCCTCTCACCAGCTCCAGGCCATCCTCTCACCAGCCCCATCCTCTCACCATCCCCAGGCCATCTTCTCACCAGCCCCATCCTCTCACCATCCCCAGGCCATCCTCTCACCAGCCCCATCCTCTCACCAGCCCCAGGCCATCCTCTCACCTGGCCCAGGCCATCCTCTCACCTGCCCCAGGCCATCCTCTCACCAGCCCCAGGCCATCCTCTCACCAGCCCCAGGCCATCCTCTCACCAGCCCCAGGCCATCCTCTCACCAGCCCCATCCTCTCACTAGCCCCAGGCCATCTTCTCACCAGCCCCATCCTCTCACCAGCCCCAGGCCATCCTCTCACCAGCCCCATCCTCTCACCAGCCCCAGGCCATCCTCTCACCAGCCCCAGGCCATCCTCTCACCAGCCCCAGGCCATCCTCTCACCAGCCCCAGGCCATCCTCTCACCTGCCCCAGGCCATCCTCTCACCAGCCCCAGGCCATCCTCTCACCAGCCCCAGACCATCCTCTGACCTGCTCCAGGCCATCCTCTCACCAGCCCCATCCTCTCACCAGCCCCATCCTCTCACCAGCCCCAGGCCATCCTCTCACCAGCCCCATCCTCTCATCAGCCTCATCCTCTCACCAGCTCCAGGCCATCCTCTCACCAGCTCCAGGCCATCCTCTCACCAGCCCCAGGCCATCCTCTCACCAGCTCCAGGCCATCCTCTCACCAGCCCCAGGCCATCCTCTCACCAGCCCCAGGCTATCCTCTCACCAGCACCAGGCCATCCTCTCACCAGCACCAGGCCATCCTCTCACCAGCACCAGGCCATCCTCTCACCAGCACCAGGCCATCCTCTCACCAGCACCAGGCCATCCTCTCACCAGCACCAGGCCATCCTCTCACCAGCCCCAGGCCACCCTCTCACCAGCCCCATCCTCTCACCAGCTCCAGGCCATCCTCTCACCAGCTCCAGCCCCATCCTCTCACCAGCCCCATCCTCTCACCAGCCCCAGGCCATCCTCTCACCAGCCCCATCCTCTCACCAGCCCCATCCTCTCACCAGCCCCATCCTCTCACCAGCCCCATCCTCTCACCAGCCCCAGGCCATCCTCTCACCAGCCCCATCCTCTCACCAGCCCCATCCTCTCACCAGCCCCATCCTCTCACCAGCCCCAGCCCCATCCTCTCACCAGTCCCATCATCTCGGGTGTCTGAAGTAAATCCTTCGCATCCGACTCGTTAAAGAAACAATTTTCTGGGAGATTGGCCTCACTTTATCTCAGCCTGCCTGCTCTGCATTTCTCAGTGTGAACATGTAGGTAATAGGGTGTCATTGTGGATGCTGAGCAGGTTTCACTTCAGGTGAAGAGCTCTTTTCACCCCCCCTTAAGGCATCTACATACTAGGTTCGGTTTGCTCCTAGCAGAACTCAGCTAGGCGAAATGTACGTCTGTGCCTCGCTTACGCCCTGAAAAAGACTGTCGCTTAAAAAAAACGAGAAAAAAGCATCAATAGTACTGTTTCTCTTTTGAGACGCCGTAGCCAGTATACACTTCCTCAAAATAGTTAGAATAAATTTAACTAAGATGTTTTGCAGTATTTCTCAAGTGAAGAAAATTATATGAAAACAAGTCTTCTCTTGTTGAATGACAACAAACACTTAATTGAAGAATCCCTATTGTTGACCAATCACTGACGAAGGGGCGTAGACTTTTGGCTACCGAACTTC
The DNA here is from genome assembly GCF_020615455.1 of Coregonus clupeaformis. Lineage (NCBI taxonomy): Eukaryota > Metazoa > Chordata > Actinopteri > Salmoniformes > Salmonidae > Coregonus > Coregonus clupeaformis. Next base: position 358,530 of record NW_025533573.1, on the reverse strand, counting down.
GGCTTGGCTCGAAAATTTGTTTTGTGTACACGAACAGACGAATAAAACTTGCTGAATACCAAAATGAACAAAAACGTCACACAATGTCAGCATAATATATCCATTAACTGTTTCAGATGGGAAGCATGCAGACGGCTTTACCCCTCCTCCCCCCTGTCCCTGTCCATTACCCCTCCTCCCCCCTGTCCCTGTCCATTACCCCTCCTCCCCCCTGTCCCTGTCCATTACCCCTCCTCCCCCCCGTCCCTGTCCATTACCCCTCCTCCCCCCTGTCCCTGTCCATTACCCCTCCTCCCCCCTGTCCCTGTCCATTACCCCTCCTCCCTCCTGTCCCTGTCCATTACCCCTCCTCCCCCTGTCCCTGTCCATTACCCCTCCTCCCCCCTGTCCCTGTCCATTACCCCTCCTCCCCCTGTCCCTGTCCATTACCCCTCCTCCCTCCTGTCCCTGTCCATTACCCCTCCTCCCCCTGTCCCTGTCCATTACCCCTCCTCCCCCCTGTCCCTGTCCATTACCCCTCCTCCCCCCTGTCCCTGTCCATTACCCCTCCTCCCCCCTGTCCCTGTCCATTACCCCTCCTCCCCCCCTCCCTGTCCATTACCCCTCCTCCCCCCTGTCCCTGTCCATTACTCCTCCTCCCATTCCTCCCCCCCTGTCCCTGTCCATTACCCCTCCTCCCCCTGTCCCTGTCCATTACTCCTCCTCCCCCCCGTCCCTGTCCATTACCCCTCCTCCCCCGTCCCTGTCCATTACCCCTCCTCCCCCCTGTCCCTGTCCATTACCCCTCCTCCCCCCTGTCCCTGTCCATTACCCCTCCTCCCCCTGTCCCTGTCCATTACCCCTCCTCACCCCCGTCCCTGTCCATTACCCTCCTCCCCCTGTCCCTGTCCATTACCCCTCCTCCCCCGTCCCTGTCCATTACCCCTCCTCCCCCCTGTCCCTGTCCATTATCCCTCCTCCCCCTGTCCCTGTCCATTATCCCTCCTCCCCCTGTCCCTGTCCATTACCCCTCCTCCCCCTGTCCCTGTCCATTACCCCTCCTCCCCCTGTCCCTTTACCCCTCCTCCCCCTGTCCCTGTCCATTACTCCTCCTCCCCCTGTCCCTTACCCCTCCTCCCCCCTGTCCCTGTCCATTAACCCTACTCCCCCCTGTCCCTTACCCCTCCTCCCCCCTGTCCCTGTCCATTACCCCTCCTCCCCCCTGTCCCTGTCCCTTACCCCTCCTCCCCCCTGTCCCTGTCCCTTACCCCTCCTCCCCCTGTCCCTGTCCATTACCCCTCCTCCCCCCTGTCCCTGTCCATTACCCCTCCTCCCCCTGTCCCTGTCCATTACCCTCCTCCCCCCTGTCCATTACCCCTCCTCCCCCCTGTCCCTGTCCATTACCCCTCCTCCCCCTGTCCCTGTCCATTACCCCTCCTCCCCCCTGTCCCTGTCCCTTACCCCTCCTCCCCCCTGTCCCTGTCCATTACCCCTCCTCCCCCCTGTCCCTGTCCCTTACCCCTCCTCCCCCCTGTCCCTGTCCATTACCCCTCCTCCCCCCTGTCCATTACCCCTCCTCCCCCCTGTCCCTGTCCATTACCCCTCCTCCCCCCTGTCCATTACCCCTCCTCCCCCCTGTCCATTACCCCTCCTCCCCCCTGTCCCTTACCCCTCCCCCTGTCCCTGACCCCTCCTCCCCCCTGTCCCTTACCCCTCCTCCCCCTGTCCCTTACCCCTCCTCCCCCTGTCCCTTACCCCTCCTCCCCCCTGTCCCTGTCCCTTACCCCCTCCTCCCCCTGTCCCTTACCCCTCCTCCCCTGTCCCTGACCCCTCCTCCCCCCTGTCCCTTACCCCCTCCCCCCTGTCCCTTACCCCTCCTCCCCCTGTCCCTGTCCCTACCCCTCCTCCCCCCTGTCCATTACCCCTCCTCCCCCCTGTCCCTTACCCCTCCTCCCCCCTGTCCATTACCCCTCCTCCCCCCTGTCCCTTTCCATTACCCCTCCTCCCCTCTGTCCATTAAAAGATGTTTTGCAGTATTTCTCAAGTGAAGAAAATTATATGAAAACAAGTCTTCTCTTGTTGAATGACAACAAACACTTAATTGAAGAATCCCTATTGTTGACCAATTACTGACGAAGGGGCGTAGACTTTTGGCTACCGAACTTCGGCTTGGCTCGATAATTTGTTTTGTGTACACGAACAGCCGAAAAAAACTTGCTGAATACCAAAATGAACAAAAACGTCACACAATGTCAGCATAATATATCCATTAACTGTTTCAGATGGGAAGCATGCAGACGGCTTTACCCCTCCTCCCCCCTGTCCCTGTCCATTACCCCTCCTCCCCCTGTCCCTGTCCATTACCCCTCCTCCCCCCTGTCCCTGTCCATTACCCCTCCTCCCCCCGTCCCTGTCCATTACCCCTCCTCCCCCTGTCCCTGTCCATTACCCCTCCTCCCCCTGTCCCTGTCCCTTACCCCTCCTCCCCCTGTCCCTGTCCATTACCCCTCCTCCCCCTGTCCCTGTCCATTACCCCTCCTCCCCCCTGTCCCTGTCCATTACCCCTCCTCCCCCTGTCCCTGTCCATTACCCCTCCTCCCCCTGTCCCTGTCCATTACCCCTCCTCCCCCTGTCCCTGTCCATTACCCCTCCTCCCCCTGTCCCTGTCCATTACCCCTCCTCCCCCTGTCCCTGTCCCTTACCCCTCCTCCCCCTGTCCCTGTCCATTACCCCTCCTCCCCCTGTCCCTGTCCATTACCCCTCCTCCCCCTGTCCCTGTCCATTACCCCTCCTCCCCCCTGTCCCTGTCCCTTACCCCTCCTCCCCCTGTCCCTGTCCCTTACCCCTCCTCCCCCTGTCCCTGTCCATTACCCCTCCTCCCCCTGTCCCTGTCCATTACCCCTCCTCCCCCTGTCCCTGTCCATTACCCCTCCTCCCCCTGTCCCTGTCCATTACCCCTCCTCCCCCTGTCCCTGTCCATTACCCCTCCTCCCCCTGTCCCTGTCCCTTACCCCCTCCCCCCTGTCCCTGTCCATTACCCCTCCTCCCCCTGTCCCTGTCCCTTACCCCTCCTCCCCCCTGTCCCTGTCCATTACCCCCCCCTCCTCCCCCTGTCCCTGTCCATTACCCCTCCTCCCCCTGTCCCTGTCCATTACCCCTCCTCCCCCTGTCCTTCCATTACCCCTCCTCCCCCCTGTCCATTACCCCTCCTCCCCCTGTCCATTACCCCCTCCTCCCCCTGTCCCTGTCCATTACCCCTCCTCCCCCCTGTCCCTGTCCATTACCCCTCCTCCCCCCTGTCCATTACCCCTCCTCCCCCTGTCCATTACCCCTCCTCCCCCTGTCCCTGTCCATTACCCCTCCTCCCCCTGTCCATTACCCCTCCTCCCCCCTGTCCATTACCCTCCTCCCCCTGTCCCTTACCCCTCCCCCTGTCCCTTACCCTCCTCCCCCTGTCCCTTACCCCTCCTCCCCCCTGTCCCTTACCCCTCCTCCCCCTGTCCCTGTCCATTACCCCTCCTCCCCCTGTCCCTTACCCCTCCCCCTGTCCCTGACCCCTCCCCCTGTCCCTTACCCCTCCTCCCCCCTGTCCCTGTCCCTTTCCCCTCCTCCCCCTGTCCCTTACCCCTCCTCCTCCCTGTCCCTTACCCCTCCTCCCCTGTCCCTGACCCCTCCTCCCCCCTGTCCCTTACCCTCCCCCCCTGTCCCTTACCCCTCCTCCCCCCTGTCCCTTACCCCTCCTCCCCCCTGTCCCTGTCCCTTACCCCTCCTCACCCCCTGTCCATTACCCCTGTCCATTACCCCTCCTCCCCCCTGTCCCTTACCCCTGTCCATTACCCCTCCTCCCCCCTGTCCCTTAACCCTCCTCACCCCCTGTCCCTTACCCCTGTCCATTACCCCTCCTCCCCCCTGTCCCTTAACCCTGTCCATTACCCCTCCTCCCCCCTGTCCCTGTCCATTATCCCTCCTCCCCCCTGTCCCTGCCACTGACGGAGTGGTCTGGGGCGGGCTGGGTATTTCAAACAAACCCCTGTTGTCTGGAATGCGGAAGAGAGGAGAGGAGGACAGGAGCTGCACAGGCAGGAGAAGCAGGGAACAAGAGGAGAGAATCCCAGGCTTCATGTCAGTGTGAACCTGAGCCACACAGTGTTTTGATTGACCTCTAGCCTCCAGTAGCTTCCACGTGGGTGGAGTAGTGGACTGAGTGGCACAGCAAAATAAAACAACCTGGAGGAATGAGGAAAACAATGAAATTGACAAGAAGCAGCAGGTCTCTGGAAAGTGTCACTTTGTAGAGGAAAGTGTTGATTTGTTGGACGGCTCTGGCATATACGCCTCTCACCCCTCACTGTGAAACAAGGGTTGTATTCATTAGGGCGTGCAACAGAAAAAACGGTTTGAATCAATTTGCAACAGAAAACTAAAATGTGCCTTTCTTTTTGGACAAGCCCAGGTAGTCGCTACCCTGTTTCAGTCCATTTTCTTCTGTTTGGGGCCTAATTAACACGACCCAGGTCTCTAACTCTGCTCTCTCCTCTCCATGTTTTAATGGCTAAATGTCAGCACTTACGTGATGTGAGAGACCAGATGTGTGATTTTCACGTCAGGGTGGTAGTTAAATGTCATGTGGTATCACACACTGTCAGATAAGGGCTATGTTGGTACCACAGGAGGCTGCTGAGGGGAGGACGGCTCATAATAATGACCGGAACAGAGCAAACGGAATGGCATCAAACACCATGGAAACCATGTGTTTGATGTATTTGATACCATTCCACTGATTCCGCTCCAGTCATTACCATGTGTTTGATGTATTTGATACCATTCCACTGATTCCGCTCCAGTCATTACCATGTGTTTGATGTATTTGATACCATTCCACTGATTCCGCTCCAGTCATTACCATGTGTTTGATGTATTTGATACCATTCCACTGATTCCGCTCCAGTCATTACCATGTGTTTGATGTGTTTGATACCATTCCACTGATTCCGCTCCAGTCATTACCATGTGTTTGATGTATTTGATACCATTCCACTGATTCCGCTCCAGTCATTACCATGTGTTTGATGTATTTGATGCCATTCCACTGATTCCGCTCCAGTCATTACCATGTGTTTGATGTATTTGATACCATTCCACTGATTCCGCTCCAGTCATTACCATGTGTTTGATGTATTTGATGCCATTCCACTGATTCCGCTCCAGTCATTACCAGGAGCCCATCCTCCTGTGGTTGGTCCAGCAGAGAGTTACTCTCATCCCATATGCAAAACCATTTGATTGATATGTGCAAATTGCACTACCGCATGTTCACTGATTTGCTGTACACAGCTCACATCAGAATCAATGGCAAAATGCAGGGAATAATGTGTTCTGGGTGTTCTTGATGCTCCCGTATCTGTTGATTTTTATCAGCAACAAAGCATTTGTTTTTTATTAGAAGTTATTGACTTTTAGGAGGGTGTGTGAGTTCTTTATCCAACCTACAGAAGGGGCCATTGAAACCAGCTTGCTTTGGTTGATAATGACAGTTGATGACCAGGAGCTTTAAGGTAAGTGTTTGCTGCTGTTAATGACAGTGATGACCAGGAGTTTTAAGGTAAGTGTTTACTGCTTTGGCTGATAATGACAGTTGATGACCAGGAGCTTTAAGGTAAGTGTTTGCTGCTGTTAATGACAGTGATGACCAGGAGCTTTAAGGTAAGTGTTTAATGCTGTGGCTGATAATGACAGTTGATGACCAGGAGCTTTAAGGTAAGTGTTTACTGCTGTTAATGACAGTTGATGACCAGGAGCTTTAAGGTAAGTGTTTACTGCTGTGGCTGTTAATTACAGTTGATGACCTGGAGCTTTAAGGTAAGTGTTTACTGCTCTGGCTGTTAATGACAGTTGATGACCAGGAGCTTTAAGGTAAGTGTTTACTGCTGTGGTTCTTAGTGACAGTTGATGATCAGGAGCTTTAAGGTAAGTGTTTACTGCTTTGGCTGTTAATGACAGTTGATGACCAGGAGCTTTAAGGTAAGTGTTTACTGCTGTGGCTGTTAATTATAGTTGATGACCAGGAGCTTTAAGGTAAGTGTTTACTGCTGTTAATGACAGTTGATGACCAGGAGCTTTAAGGTAAGTGTTTACTGCTGTGGCTGTTAATTACAGTTGATGACCAGGAGCTTTAAGGTATGTGTTTACTGCTGTTAATGACAGTTGATGACCAGGAGCTTTAAGGTAAGTGTTTACTGCTGTTAATGACAGTTGATGACCAGGAGCTTTAAGGTAAGTGTTTACTGCTGTGGCTGTTAATTACAGTTGATGACCAGGAGCTTTAAGGTAAGTGTTTACTGCTGTGGCTGTTAATGACAGTTGATGACCAGGAGCTTTAAGGTAAGTGTTTACTGCTGTGGCTGTTAATTACAGTTGATGACCAGGAGCTTTAAGGTAAGTGTTTACTGCTGTGGTTGTTAGTGACAGTTGATGACCAGGAGCTTTAAGGTATGTGTTTACTGCTGTGGCTGGTGCTGTGTCTGTTTTTGTTTTGATGTTAAAGAACAAAATTGTCATTTGCAAACAATACTGACAGAATCCTGATTGGGTCAAATGTCGGATTTGTTTTCAGCATGAACACCATTTCTATGTTCCAAATGGCACCCTATTTTCTATATAGTGTACTACTGTTAACCAGGGCCCATAGGACTCTGGTCAAAAGAAGTGCACTATGTAGGGAATAGTGTGCCATTTGGGACGCATCCTATTTCCAATTCTTTCTATCAATGCCTTGTCCCCTGTCCATATATGTATTGCAATTAACTGGCGTATTCATTATTATTTTAAGTACTATAATTGTATAGCTGTCCTCAGCTGTGTTCTTCTCTGTGATTTACATGTATCCACTGGCTGCTGCTCTGTATGGTGATAACTGCTTTTTAATGTTTAGTTAATGAGGCTTATTTCATTTAGCTGCCATAAATACTGTTAAGGGTCTTGGTCGTAGCCTTGTTGAAGTCTGAGAGTGTGTCTCAAATGGCAACCTGTTCTTTAATACGCACTTCTTTTGCCCAGAGGGTCATTCCACCTCAAAAAGCACAAGAAAGGAGGTTTCAACACCCACCGTCTCAGATTGTTCTGAAATTGTTTCTGTTGTTAGAAAAAGACAGAATTAGTATTCCGGCAACATTATTTTGTAGAGATATCATTTAATCTCTGAGAAATTAAGCTAATTCATTGCATCCAAATTGACATTTTCATTTAATGGTTTCATACAATATTCAATAAATATAGTACCTAATATTCGATTTGGACCAAACTTTTTTCTAACAATGAGTAAGGCATGAGGAATCAATGGTCAAAAGCCACCCACGGACCCCTCACAGCCCACACCAATCCCACCGCAACATATACAGCATTCCTAAGATCATAGTATGTGCAGTCCATGGTCCACTGCTTTACTGTAGAATAGAACACTGAACATTCCAGTCCATGCGTGGTCCACTGCTTTACTGTAGAATAGTACACTGAACATTCCAGTCCATGGTCCACTGCTTTACTGTAGAATAGAACACTGAACATTTCAAAATACATAGTGGCCATCTATCTTTGTGGTAAAAAAAAAAAAGAAGCCCTGACGAAGTTCAAGAGGCCGACATGTAAGCTTTAATTAAAAAGTTATATGAGCAAGATAAATGTGTGGGTTTCTCTTTTCTTTGAAGTAATCACATTATTCCCACGCACCTGCAACCAGATAACTCAGATGTGCGAGTGCCTTTTAGAATGATGAAAATATTTAATATCTCTTCGATGGCTTTGCCTAACCTATAGCTTTAACAACAGCATATAGCTCCATGTCTTTACCAACAGCATATAGCTCCATGTCTTTAACAACAGCATATAGCTCCATGTCTTTAACAACAGCATATAGCTCCATAACAACAGCACATAGCTCCATGTCTTTAACAACAGCATATAGCTCCATGTCTTTAACAACAGCATATAGCTCCATGTCTTTAACAACAGCATATAGCTCCATAACAACAGCATATAGCTCCATGTCTTTAACAACAGCATATAGCTCCATAACAACAGCATATAGCTCCATGTCTTTACCAACAGCATATAGCTCCATAACAACAGCATATAGCTCCATGTCTTTAACAACAGCATATAGCTCCATGTCTTTAACAACAGCATACAGCTCCATGTCTTTAACAACAGCATATAGCTCCATGTCTTTAACAACAGCATATAGCTCCATGTCTTTAACAACAGCATATAGCTCCATGTCTTTAACAACAGCATACAGCTCCATGTCTTTAACAACAGCATATAGCTCCATAACAACAGCATATAGTTCCATGTCTTTAACAACAGCATATAGATCCATGTCTTTAACAACAGCATATAGCTCCATGTCTTTAACAACAGCATATAGCTCCATAACAACAGCATATAGCTCCATGTCTTTAACAACAGCATATAGCTCCATGTCTTTAACAACAGCATATAGCTCCATGTCTTTAACAACAGCATATAGCTCCATGTCTTTAACAACAGCATATAACTCCATAACAACAGCATATAGCTCCATGTCTTTAACAATAGCATATAGCTCCATAACAACAGCATATAGCTCCATGTCTTTAACAACAGCATATAACTCCATAACAACAGCATATAGCTCCATGTCTTTAACAACAGCATATAGCTCCATGTCTTTAACAACAGCATATAGCTCCATAACAACAGCATATAGCTCCATAACAACAGCATATAGCTCCATGTCTTTAACAACAGCATATAGCTCCATAACAACAGCATAAAGCTCCATGTCTTTAACAACAACATATAGCTCCATGTCTTTAACAACAGCATATAACTCCATAACAACAGCATATAGCTCCATGTCTTTAACAACAGCATATAGCTCCATAACAACAGCATATAGCTCCATGTCTTTAACAACAGCATATAGCTCCATGTCTTTAACAACAGCATATAGCTCCATGTCTTTAACAACAGCATATAACTCCATAACAACAGCATATATAGCTCCATGTCTTTAACAACAGCATACAGCTCCATGTCTTTAACAACAGCATATAGCTCCATGTCTTTAACAACAGCATATAGCTCCATGTCTTTAACAACAGCATATAGCTCCATAACAACAGCATATAGCTCCATGTCTTTAACAACAGCATATAGCTCCATGGCTTTAACAACAGCATGAAGCACTTTGACAGACATAAACAATGACACAGGGCAGACATGTTTACTAAAACATGTATACAGACTTGCTGTGGCCAGCATTAAAGGTCCAATACAGCCATTTTAATCTCAATATCAAATCATTTCTCAGTAACAATTAAGTACCTTACTGTGATTGTTTTAAATTAAAATGGTCAAAAATAAACAAAAATAGCTTCTTAGCAAAGAGCAATTTCTCAAGCAAGAATTTGACTAGGACTGTCTGGGAGTGGTCTGAATGGGGAGGGGAAAACTGAAAACTAGCTGTTATTGGCAGACAGGTTTGGAACTCTCTTTCTTATTGGTCAATTAACTAATTTGTCGCCTGGTGTTATCACCAGGCAATCCAAAACTATCCCACCTAAACAGGCTGATATTTCAGCCGGTCTTTTCGAACAGCTCTTACACTAAAAGGGAATTATCATAATTTTCACAATTTCACAGATTATTCCAACCTCAAAATATGGAAATATATATAAAACACAAGACTGCACTTGACCTTTAATCTTGAGCCAATCAGCAGTATGTGGATAAGAAGAATAACTTCTGCAGTGTGTAATAGAGGCAGAGTGTATAGCTGAATATAGTGACATAGTGTCTAATATAGTGACATAGTGTCTAATATAGTGACATAGTGTCTAATATAGTGACATAGTGTCTAATATAGTGACATAGTGTCTAATATAGTGACATAGTGTCTAATATAGTGACATAGTGAGTAATATAGTGACATAGTGTGTAATATAGTGACATAGTGTGTAATATAGTGACATAGTGTGTAATATAGAGGCAGTGTGTGTAGTCTAATATAGTGACATAGTGTGTAATATAGTGACATAGTGTGTAATATAGAGGCAGTGTGAGTAGTCTAATATAGAGACATAGTGTGTAATATAGTGACATAGTGTGTAATATAGTGACATAGTGTGTAATATAGAGTTAGTGTGTGTAGTCTAATATAGTGACATAGTGTGTAATATAGTGACATAGTGTGTAATATAGTGACATAGTGTGTAATATAGAGGCAGTGTGAGTAGTCTAATATAGAGACATAGTGTGTAATATAGTGACATAGTGTGTAATATAGTGCCATAGTGTGTAATATAGAGGCAGTGTTTGTAGTCTAATATAGTGACATAGTGTGTAATATAGTGACATAGTTTATTTAATTTATTTTTATTTATTTAACCTTTATTTAACCAGGAAAGGCTCATTGAGATTTAAAATCTCTTTTTCAAGAGCGTCCTGGCCAAGATTGGCAGCACCAAGTCATTACAAAAAATTACAGACAGACAACATGAAAAACTACAAGTAATCTAGTAAAAACCATTCATGAATTCACAAGAGTATAACAATATCAAAAACAGCAAATTAAAAACATTGACAGGTCAGGGAATCAGCCTCAAAATCCTTCATCAGAGATTTATAAACACCAATCGGGACAAGTTCTTCCAGTTTAAAATTATTTTGTAAGGTGTTCCAAGACGATGGCGCAGAGTACATAAAAGACCTTTTACCAAATTCAGTTCGGACATTTGGAACAGTTAGCAGGATAAAGTCCAGTGAACGAAGAGAGTACCCACCACATTTCTGAACAATAAAAATGCCCAAATAAAAAGGTAGTAAACCCAAAATGGCTTTGTAAATAAAAGTATACCAGTGACTGAGCCTACGAGTGACTAGAGAAGGCCAGCCAACCCTGGTATACAAAGTACAGTGGTGCGTAAGGGTTTTGCAGTTTAAAATAAATCTCAAAGTACCATGGTAAAGAGTGTCAATTGATCTCAAACACTGAGCGGAAGCATTCATATATAAAATATCCCCATAGTCTAGTAAAGGCATAAATGTAGCTGATACTAGCCTCCTTCTGGCTTCAAAAGAAAAACAGGCCTTATTCCTAAAATAAAATCCCAATTTCAGCTTCAATTTTTTTGTAAGTTGTTGAATATGCAATTTAAAAGAGAGGCCATCATCAATTAGAATTCCAAGATATTTATATGAGGTTACAACCTCAATCTCCTTGCCCTGACAAGTAGTAACAGGAAAGCTTTTGTAAGAGATGAGGCACAACAGTAAATAACAGTATCATCAGCATAAAAATGAAGTTGTGCATTTTGGACATTTTTGTCTAAATCATTAATATAAATAGTGAATAAGAGAGGACCAAGTACAGAGCCCTGGGGCACACCATTCAGGACAGACAATTTAATAGACATAAGCCCATCAAATTGAGTGCACTGAGTTCTATCAGACAGATAGTTAGCAAACCATGCAACTGCATGCTCCGAAAGACCTACACTCAACAATCTCTGCCTTAGTATAACATGATCAACTGTATCAAAAGCCTTAGAGAGATCAATAAAAAGTGAGACACAGTGCTGTTTTTTGTCAAGGGCTTCAGTGATATCATTTAAAACCTTCATGGCTGCTGTAATTGTGCTATGCTTCTTCCTGAAGCCCGATTGATACATTGATAAAATAGAGTTAGTAAATAAAAACTCTTTTAGCTGTTCACTTACAAGGGTTTCAAGTATTTTCACCAGGGGTGACAGCTTTGAGATTGGCCTATAATTATTTAAAAGAGTTGGATCTCCCCCTTTTTAAAAGTGGTAGGACAAATGCTGATTTCCAGATCTTTGGAATTTCATTACATTCCAGGGTTAGATTGAACAGATATGTAAGTGGTTCAGCTATGAAATCAGCTGCCAGATTTAAAAAGCAGGGATCCAAAAGATCAGGACCTGCAGGCTTTCTTTGATCTAAGGATTTCAGGGCTTTATGTACCACCTGCACTGAGAATGGCAGAAAACTAAAAGTTTGACCAGCTCTCACTGGTTCATCCACACAGGGTTGTACAGAGACAGAGGACACTGGTTCATCCACACAGGGTTGTACAGAGACAGAGGACACTGAATCAAACAGCCTACCAGATGATACAAAGTGCTCATTGAAACAATTCAGCATTTCAGTTTTGTCATATATAGCAACAGAGTCCTTCAAAACACATGACGGTAATTCATTAATAGTGTGTAATATGGTGACTTAGTGCATAATATAGTGACTTAGTGTGTAATATAGTGACATAGTGTCTAATATAGTGACTTAGTGTGTAATATAGAGGCAGTTTTACTGTGAGGTTGTTATAGAGAGCAGGTAGAGTCCCTGGCCAGCCATTGTTGTGGTCCCCTTGAGGAAGCTAATCCACATTTTTGTCTCAGCTGGACAGTCAGCCTTTACTGTGGGATACTATCCAAGGGTACAGTTCATTGCAGTGAGAAATAACAGCACAAGTGATGGTCCTGAGTTCCTCTTGAGCCATAGTTACACATTGGACCATAAGCAGCTCTGTGGGGACTATTCCATTAACAAATTGTTGAGTTGTTAAAAAGCTATGTTGTCACAGGAGTAGTGAGCACAAGACGTTGAAAACATTTATTTTTTAAATGTATTATTAAGTAAAAATATGTATTTTCAACATATTTTCAACCAGAAAGACGTCTTTTGCTCGCTCATAGGGATGTTTCTTTGTTCTGAGTAAATACGAGGTAACATTGTGTTGAATTAATTGGGATGCCGCCATGCCGGTTACAAACGACAGATTTGGCATACATTACTCCCTCAGATCAATCAGATGAGGCTGTTCTGACAGGATTTAAACAGCCACTGTATGAGACATTTCACATACACACTGTCTCAAACACACCGTCTCAAACACACCGTCTCAAACACACCGCAGACAGCACAAGGACAGAACCTCATCTCTCTGACAGAACCCACTGTCTCCCACTGACTGCGACTGAAACTACAGAAAAATAATTTAAAGAAAATGAGAGAAAAAAATTAGATAAACCGTCACTGGTTATGTAGCAGAGAAATTGTAAGCTCAGAGGCCTTTGTAAACAATACAAACAGAACAGCGTGAACTGATAATGCGTCTGAAGGAGAGAAAAAACTATGTAACACCACAATGTTGAATGAATGAATGAATGAATGAATGAATACATCAAATACACTCATAACAACAAATGATTCAGTAAGAGGGATTGACAACGAGGTCGAATATAAAACATACTTTCATTCTTTAAACCACTCCTCCCAAACGAACTCTCGTAAAACAATAGAAACAGGAACCACATGAGCCCTTCTCTCCAGAGGTGGGTAAAGCCATTACACGGCTGGATTAGCTTAGCAACAGAACCATTCCAAGCAGATGGTTGCCGGGTAGACGGCATACAGTAGTTAATTAGTTCATTTGTTTGTCTTTGGGTGGCTAACTTCCTGGATATGAGAGGTGCAATGACTACCTCCACCGAACCAGATTTGCGGGGATGTTTTGCTTGATTGATTTGAAATGGGATATTGAAGTATGAGGTGGTAGTTCGTCCTTGACTAGCGCTACAGAACCTCCATTTGCTACAGAAACCTTCTAAAATAAAAATTATCCTGTTTTTCCAGACCTGAAAATCCCCCATTAAACTTATATCACAAGACACTGCCTTCTTGATGGGCAAGTGCCAAGACAGAAGACTGGTATTGAAACATCCAGGAGATCACAATTAAATTAAGCAGAGACTGTCACATTTTAAGACATGGCTGTACTAACTGATTATGTTTTCTCCCCAAACCATGCAGAAATATCAATCAATACAACGGTCGCTATTAGCATTTTGACGAGAAACAAGCCACAAATGAAAACAGATGCTGCATAATTTCTCATCTCTTTCTCAGTCTAAACAGTTAGAGATGATGAACTGACAGTAAATAGGCCATTTATTCTTCAAGAATCAGATCTGTTGCAGAGTCTCACGAAGCAAACTCTTGACAGTTTGGTCGTTCCAATAAAACAAAGTGCTTTCACAGTACCTTCACCTAAAATAAACTCCCGTCCTTGGAACACAACATTGAAAACTTTTCATAAAACGAGTGAAATAAATCCATGGTGTCTTGTAAACATTGTCTGCTCTGTGTCTTCTTATCTAAATCATGTCTCAGGTGATCATTAGAAACGCTATGGGAGACTCTTACTGTAACTTCAGTCAAACACACATTGTGTGTTCAGGGACATTCATGGGTAGGGAACCGGGAAAGTCAACATAAAAGGATAAGATTAAAAGAGAAATATATCAATATATGACTCAGTGTGGGGGGGAAATACATTATTAAAGTGTTTGAAGTTCGGCCAGTAAAGTAATTCATAATTTTTTCATACCTATCAAGATTCTCTCTACACATTTACATTCATGACACTTTACTAGCTCTACGTCGGTGGATGATGAAATCGTTCCGTTTGAAATACTCTGGTCTCCGCAGGCTACAGTAACACTGATACATCACCCCTCCAATCAACCACAGAGGGGAGAGGGCCGTTATGATGTTGTACTTTTTTTTATTATGTTTATTTGGACAGAGACAATATACTGTACAACAAAAATAGAACTCTCAGAAGTGAGAAGTGATTGGTTGCACCAGATTTAGTTTACAGATAATCTGCAGTCCATGACCATTGACCAGTCCATGACCATGAACCAGTCCATTACCAATGACCAGTCCATGACCAATGTTATCAAACCGATTTCTAGATGGCTTCAGCTTCAGCCAGGGGGTTCAGAAGATGTGACTGGCATGTGTCAGGGGGTTCAGAAGATCAATAAATGGCCTGTGTCTGGACTCCTTCTGTCTAAAGCAACCGTCAGATGGAGGTTGATCTTGTGAAAGAGAGAGAGAGAGAGAGAGAGAGAGAGAGAGAGAGAGACAGAGAGAGAGAGAGACAGAGAGAGAGAGAGAGAGAGACAGAGAGAGAGAGAGAGAGAGAGAGAGAGAGAGAGAGAGAGAGAGAGAGAGAGAGAGAGAGAGAGAGAGACAGAGAGAGAGAGAGAGAGACAGAGAGAGAGACAGACAGACAGACAGACAGACAGACAGAGAGAGAGAGAGAGAGAGAGAGAGAGAGAGAGAGAGAGAGAGAGAGAGAGAGAGAGAGAGAGAGAGAGAGAGAGAGAGAGAGAGAGAGAGACAGAGAGACAGAGAGACAGCGAGAGAGCGAGAGAGAGAGAGAGAGAGAGAGAGAGAGAGAGAGAGAGAGAGAGAGAGAGAGAGAGAGAGAGAGAGAGAGAGAGAGAGAGAGAGAGAGAGAGAGAGAGAGAGAGAGAGAGAGAGAGAGAGACAGAGAGAGAGAGAGACAGAGAGACAGAGAGACAGCGAGAGAGCGAGAGAGAGAGACAGAGAGACAGAGAGACAGAGAGACAGAGAGACAGAGAGACAGAGACAGAGACAGAGAGAGAGAGAGAGAGAGAGAGAGAGACAGAGACAGAGACAGAGACAGAGACAGAGACAGAGACAGAGACAGAGAGACAGAGAGAGACAGAGAGAGACAGAGAGAGAGAGAGAGAGACAGAGAGAGAGAGAGAGAGAGAGAGAGACAGAGACAGAGAGACAGAGACAGAGAGACAGAGAGACAGAGAGACAGAGACAGAGAGAGAGAGAGAGAGAGACAGAGACAGAGAGAGAGAGAGAGAGAGAGAGAGAGAGAGAGAGAGAGAGAGAGAGAGAGAGAGAGAGAGAGAGAGAGAGAGAGAGAGAGAGAGAGAGAGAGAGAGAGAGAGAGAGAGAGAGAGAGAGAGAGAGAGACAGAGAGAGAGAGAGACAGAGAGACAGAGACAGAGACAGAGACAGAGACAGAGACAGAGACAGAGACAGAGACAGAGACAGAGACAGAGACAGAGACAGAGAGAGAGAGAGAGAGAGAGAGAGAGAGAGAGAGAGAGAGAGAGAGAGAGAGAGAGAGAGAGAGAGAGAGAGAGAGAGAGAGAGAGAGAGAGAGAGAGAGAGAGACAGAGACAGAGAGAGAGAGAGACAGAGACAGAGACAGAGACAGAGACAGAGACAGAGACAGAGACAGAGACAGAGACAGAGACAGAGACAGAGACAGAGACAGAGACAGAGACAGAGACAGAGACAGAGAGAGAGAGAGAGAGAGAGAGAGAGAGAGACAGAGAGAGACAGAGACAGAGACAGAGACAGAGACAGAGACAGAGACAGAGACAGAGACAGAGACAGAGACAGAGACAGAGACAGAGACAGAGACAGAGACAGAGAGAGAGAGAGATAGAACCAACACAAGAGGGAAGGTAATGGAAGTAACACGTGGGATAGTGCTGACCTATAGATCCCAGCTTCTGTATCATCCCAGATTACTCCCTTCCTGCACGGTGGGATAGTGCTGACCTATAGATCCCAGCTTCTGTATCATCCCAGATTACTCCCTTCCTGCACGGTGGGATAGTGCTGACCTATAGATCCCAGCTTCTGTATCATCCCAGATTACTCCCTTCCTGCACGGTTTCTCTAAGATTTGATGCCACTTGTGTGTGTGAACCTGCATGCATGCATGCCCATGTGTGTGTGCCTGCGTGCACGCATGTGTGTGTGTGTCTCTGTGGGGAGGACAGTTGTCCCTCAGGAGGAGACATCATTACAGTCTAGTTGTCACGATCGTCTTGGAAAGGAGTAGACCAAAGCGCAGCGTGTTGCACGAACATGATGCTTTATTTAATTAAAGCGAAACACGAAACAACAAAACAAATAACGATTAGTGAAGTCCACAGTGACAATGACTGACTAGGAACAAAAACCCACAAACACAAGGTGAAAACAGACAGTTTAAATATGGCTCCCAATCAGAGACAACGAGCCAACAGCTGACACTCGTTACCTCTGATTGGGAGTCACTCAAACAAAGAAATACAACAACCTAGAACAACCCAACCAAGAAACAGAACACAAAGAAACGAACACACCCTGGCTCAACATACAGAGTCCTGGAGCCAGAGCGTGACAGTACCCCCCCCTAAAGGCGCGGACTGCGACCGCGCCTCAACAAAACCCAAACAGGGAAGGGCTGGGTGGGCATTCCTTCTCGGAGGCGGCTCCGGCTCCGGGCTTGACCACCACCCTTCCATAATCCCCCCGTAGCGCCCCTGGTCCGGTCTGACCCCGCTGGCTGGATCTGGACTGGACATCGACGGAGCGGATTGCTTAAGCTCCGTTGTGGAGCAGCTGACCGGTACCTGATCAGGCACCGGACTGACGACGCGCACCCCTGGCTTGGCGCGTGAGGCAGGAACGAACCGGAACTGGCTGACGATGCGCACCCCTGGCCTGGTGCGTGGAGCAGTAACGGCCCGGACTGGGCTGACGATACGCACCCCTGGCTTGGTACGTGGAGCCGGAATGGGCCTCACCAGGCTGACGACTCGCATCCCTGGCTTGGTGCGAGTAGCAGGAATGGGCCGGACCAGGCTGACGACTCGCACCCCTGGCTTGGTGCGAGTAGCAGGAACCGACCGGGTCGGGCTGGCGACGCGCACCGTAGGTTTGGTGCGAGTGGCAGGAACAGGCCGGACCGGGCTGGCGACGCACCCCGTAGGCTTGGTGCGTGGAGCAGGGACAGGCCGGGCTGGGCTGGCGACGCGCACCGTAGGTTTGGTGCGAGTGGCAGGAACAGGCCGGACCGGGCTGGCGACGCACACCGTGGGCTTGGTGCGTGGAGCAGGGATCGGCCGGACTGGGCTGGCGACGCACACCGTAGGCTTGGTACGGAGAGCAGGAATGGACCGGACCGTACTGGGGACACACACCACTGGCCCTACATCGGGATCTGGAACGGGCCGGACCGGACTGGTAACACACCCCAGTACCTCTCGCCGTGCCTCTCCACCTTCCATCCCCTCTTCGACCAGTGGCCCCCGTAACCTGGCGGCCTCCTCTGGCAACCCGCTGGGCCGCTCTATCGCGGCCTCCTGCTGCCCCGACGTCGTGAGCCCCCCCCTAAAAATTTTCTGGGGGTCTCTCCTCCCCGTGGGCCAGGCCTCTATAATTCTCGCCCAACTCTCGCTCCTCTGCTTCCACTCTCCGCCTTTCAGCTCCTCAATGGGCTTGACCCAGTCGAAGTTCTTCCTCAACTGTTCCCAAGTCCATCCTTTCTGCTCCTCACTCGGCTTGACCCAGTCGAGGCTGCCACGGAGATCTGCTAGTGATGACTCCTGGCCACGCTGCTTGGTCTGGTCTTGGTGGGTTTTTCTGTCACGATCGTCTTGGAAAGGAGTAGACCAAAGCGCAGCGTGTTGCACGAACATGATGCTTTATTTAATTAAAGCGAAACACGAAACAACAAAACAAATAACGATTCGTGAAGTCCACAGTGACAATGACTGACTAGGAACAAAAACCCACAAACACAAGGTGAAAACAGACAGTTTAAATATGGCTCCCAATCAGAGACAACGAGCCAACAGCTGACACTCGTTACCTCTGATTGGGAGTCACTCAAACAAAGAAATACAACAACCTAGAACAACCCAACCAAGAAACAGAACACAAAGAAACGAACACACCCTGGCTCAACATACAGAGTCCCGGAGCCAGAGCGTGACACTAGTCCCGGTACACCCTCTGTCCTGTCCCGGTACACCCTCTGTCCTGTCCCTGAACACCCTCTGTCCTGTCCCTGAACACCCTCTGTCCTGTCCATGAACACCCTCTGTCCTGTCAATGGACACCCTCTGTCCTGTCCCTGAACACCCTCTGTCCCTGAACACCCTCTGTCCTGTCCCTGAACACCCTCTGTCCCTGAACACCCTCTGTCCTGTCCCTGAACACCCTCTGTCCTGTCCATGGACACCCTCTGTCCTGTCCATGGACACCCTCTGTCCTGTCCATGGACACCCTCTGTCCTGTCCATGGACACCCTCTGTCCTGTCCATGGACACCCCCTGTCCTGTCCATGGACACCCTCTGTCCTGTCCCTGAACACCCCCTGTCCCTGTAAACACGGTCCTACCCAGTCTGTCTCTAGACTCTAATAAACCAGCCTGTCACTAGGCTCTAATGAACCAGTATCTCTTGTTCTACCCAGGGTCAACTACATCTCTCTCTCTGCTGGTCCCCCGGGAGTGGCTCATTATGAGACCAGAGAAACTGTGTTGCTGGACTCATTGTTATTAAGACACTACACTATCTGGAAGTAGGCCATAATAGGACAGAGTCTATAGAGACTGTACAACCAGAGCTCCAAACCAACTCCTAGTCCCTGTTCCCTATAGGCACTGCTGTAGATATGAACCAACTCCTAGTCCCTGTTCCCTATAGGCACTGCTGTAGATATGAACCAACTCCTAGTCCCTGTTCCCTATAGGCACTGCTGTAGATATGAACCAACTCCTAGTCCCTGTTCCCTATAGGCACTGCTGTAGATATGAACCAACTCCTAGTCCCTGTTCCCAATAGGCACTGCTGTAGATATGAACCAACTCCTAGTCCCTGTTCCCTATAGGCACTGCTGTAGATATGAACCAACTCCTAGTCCCTGTTCCCTATAGGCACTGCTGTAGATATGAACCAACTCCTAGTCCCTGTTCCCTATAGGCACTGCTGTAGATATGAACCAACTCCTAGTCCCTGTTCCCTATAGGCACTGCTGTAGATATGAACCAACTCCTAGTCCCTGTTCCCTATAGGCACTGCTGTAGAAATGAACCAACTCCTAGTCCCTGTTCCCTATAGGCACTGCTGTAGATATGAACCAACTCCTAGTCCCTGTTCCCTATAGGCACTGCTGTAGATATGAACCAACTCCTAGTCCCTGTTCCCTATAGGCACTGCTGTAGAAATGAACCAACTCCTAGTCCCTGTTCCCTATAGGCACTGCTGTAGATATGAACCAACTCCTAGTCCCTGTTCCCTATAGGCACTGCTGTAGATATGAACCAACTCCTAGTCCCTGTTCCCTATAGGCACTGCTGTAGAAATGAACCAACTCCTAGTCCCTGTTCCCTATAGGCACTGCTGTAGATATGAACCAACTCCTAGTCCCTGTTCCCTATAGGCACTGCTGTAGATATTAACCAACTCCTAGTCCCTGTTCCCTATAGGCACTGCTGTAGATATGAACCAACTCCTAGTCCCTGTTCCCTATAGGCACTGCTGTATATATTAAAGGATTGGGTAGGTTTAAGCATTATGGCAAAAAGTGAACCAGCCTATCAGAAGGTAAAGTGAAGTAATGACCATATTGCTAAAAGGGGAATGGGAGTGTTTTACAAGCTAGGTCAAATTTAAAACAATCTGGCAGCTCAATTGTGGTGTTTTGATGTAGGTCAATGCGGCGGGATACCGCTTTGTGTCACCGTGAACACAGGAAATTGACATCTCCCTACCCTGTGCGGTCTCCTGGTTCAGAAGGCTCGTGGTTACGAGCGTAACCATGCTTCCGGAGTCTAATAGGGCTTCCGTGTCGTGTCCGTCAACCTTCACCGGGACCATGGGTGCCATTGATTCACGGTGCGCCCAACAGGCGGTGACAGTTCACGGCATGACCCACCTGTCCTCCGGTGCTAGCTGATGGCATCGACTCCTCTCGAGCAGGGAAATTCCAGGCAATGTGCACCCGGGCGCCACACTCAAAACACCTCCGTTGGTCTCCATCTCCACGGGTTTGCGGTCCCTTGGCCCTGCCGACTGTTGGCTCTGGGTTGTCCTTCCGTCCCCTCGCACAGGTCGCCGACTCGTCCCGGCTCCCCCTCAGTAGGGCCTGAGTGTTCTGATACATCTCCACTGCTTCCAGGAGCCCCTCCAAGGTCTGGGGCGCGCATAGGCTCGCTGCCCTCTTCATGTCGTGGGGTAGCGCCCGTACGAAGCGATCCAGGACCACTTTGTCGAGGAGGGAGAGGGTGGATACGTCGGTTAGGAGCCATGCCCTGGTGACGCGCAGAATGTCGCTCATCTGGGCTCGGGGGGATGCGTTGGGTATGAACCTCCAGTCGTGGAACCATTGAGCCCGATGGGCCAGGCTGTACCTTTAGCGGCTGAGTATCTCCCGTTTGAGTCCGTCGTGGTTAGCCACCTGTTCATCGTTCAGGTCCCAATACACTTTTGGGCATTCCCAGAGAGGAACGGGGCCAGTAGACTTGCCCACTTCGGCCTTGGCCATCCTTCCCGTAGCGCTGTCCGTTGAAACGTACAAAGGTATGTTTCAATGTCATCGTCTTCCGTTAGCTTGATAAAAAACGTATTATCAAAGCGCCCGTATTCTCCACCACTTGTGGCAGATCAGGGGGTTGGGTCAAGACATTTACACAGATCAGACACGGACAGAGTATGATTAGCTCGGTTTCAAGGGTGTTTATTAATAAAATAATCAAAAGAAAAGGTTAGGTCTCCCCATGAGACCCTCTCCAGGATACCGTCTCCAACTATACGGAAGTTACCTTACTTCCCCCGGTCCTCTCCCATGTGCTGCCCTTCTGGCAGCTTTATGGGCCTTGCACAGCTGGTGAGCAATCCGCCCTTAATTCCTCAACAGCTCCCAATCACCCCAATTAGTTCTGTCCGGAGAGCCTGTCGAGACCTGGCACGTCCAGCAGATGGAGCCACCGCCTCGTGATGTATACTCCATCTGTTACCAGGCCTCGACGAGTCTCCCCCTGGTGGCTGACCTGCTGTACGCCACACGACATAACCTGAAAGGCCACTCAGCAAGGAAGAAGCCACTGCTCCAAAACCGCCATAAAAAAGCCAGACTACGGTTTGCAATTGCACATGGGGACAAAAATCGTACTTTTTGGAGAAATGTCCTCTGGTCTGATGAAACAAAAATAGAAATGTTTGGCCATAATGATCATTGTTATGATTGGCGGAAAAAGGGAGTGCTTGCAAGCCGAAGAACACCATCCCAACCGTGAAGCACGGGGGTAGCAGCATCATGCTGTGGGAGTGCTTTGCTGCAGGAGGGACTGGTGCACTTCACAAAATAGATGGCATCATGAGGAAGGAAAATTATGTGGATATATTGAAGCAACATCTCAAGACATCAGTCAGGAAGTTAAAGCTTGGTCTTCCAAAAATGGACAATGACCCCAAGCATGCTTCCAAAGTTGTGGCAAAATGGCTTAAGGACAACAAAGTCAAGGTATTGGAATGGCCATCACAAAGCCCTGACCTCAATCCTATAGAAAATGTGTGGGCAGAACTGAAAAAGCGTGTGTGAGCAAGGAGGCCTACAAACCTGACTCAGTTACACCAGCTCTGTCAGGAGGAATGGGCCAAAATTCCCCCAACTTATTGTGGGAAGCTTGTGGAAGGCTACCCGAAACGTTTGACCCAAGTTAAACAATTTAAAGGCAATGCTATCAAATTCAAATTGAGTGTATGTAAACTTCTGACCCACTGGGAATGTGATATAACGTAATAAAAATCTCTACTATTATTCTGACATTTCACATTCTTAGAATAAAGTGGTGATCCTAACTGACCTAAGACAGGGAATTTTTACTAGGATTAAATGTCAGGAATTGTGAAAAACTGAGTTTAAATGTATTTGGCTAAGGGGTGTATGTAAACTTCAGACTCCAACTGTATGTAGTACATTTTGATAATTCATCTGTCACATCTTGGTTCATTCTGGGCCGATACATTACTTCACATGGTCTCTTCTTGCACTTCTCGATTCCTATGTGCCGTTCATTCATCTTTTTTTAAACATTCTTCCTCAGACTTTTCTGAATGACTGTTTTGCTTCCTTTGTGACTGCTGTCAGCTCAGCTCTGCAGTTCCAGTGTTCAGTTATGTCTCGTGAGCAGGCTTGTTTTATGTTAGGCCATCCATTAATCATTTGTTTCCTTCAGGTTTGTCAGTGTTGTGTCTTTTTCTGTCTCAGTCCGTGTGATTTCCATCTTCGCATCTTCGACTGGCAATGCTGTTGTAACCATGTCCACGTATTCTCTCACTTCTTCATCTGCTGTGGTGCTTGCTAGCGCGTTTGGGTCCACAGCTCTAGAAAGAGGGTCTGCTGTGCACATCATCTTTTCTTGGTGTGTATGCTACATTCAGAGCGTTGTAGTTTGATCACCATTCTTTGGACTCTCAGCGGACAGTCATTCAGGGGCTTTTGAGACAGCGGAATCAGTAATTTGTGATCCGTTTCAACGCTGATCACATGTCCTGACACAATCTGATGGAATCTCTCACATGCAGTTGTTATGCTGAGCAGCTCCTTTTCAATTTGAGCATATCAGGTCTCAGGGTCGGTCATTGAACAAGATGTATATGCCACTGGTTGCCGGTCTATTGTCCCTAAGGGTCAGCTTCCTGAATCTAGCACTGCATGGTGCCAAACTGCCAATCAGCCTGCTGATAGAGTAGTGATGTAGAATGTTTAAAACATTTCCAAGTCTGGATGGAGGCACAGAGAAAGTCAGATCCCTGTCATCCCAAGTCTGAACGTAGGCAAAAAGAAAGTCAGATCCTTGTCATCCCAAGTCTGGACAGAGGCACAGAGAACGTCAGATCCCTGTCATCCCAAGTCTGATCGGAGGCAGAGAGAAAGTCAGATCCATGTCATCCCAAGTCTGGACGGAGGCACAGAGAAAGTCAGATCCATGTCATCCCAAGTCTGGACAGAGGCACAGAGAAAGTCAGATCCCTGTCATCCCAAGTCTGGACGGAGGCACAGAGAAAGTCAGATCCCTGTCATCCCAAGTCTGATCGGAGGCAGAGAGAAAGTCAGATCCATGTCATCCCAAGTCTGGATGGAGGCACAGAGAAAGTCAGATCCCTGTCATCCCAAGTCTGGACACAGGCACAGAGAACATCAGATCCCTGTCATCCCAAGTCTGGACGGAGGCACAGAGAAAGTCAGATCTCTGTCACGGCACTGAGTATAAGATCTTAGATTTACCATCACCAGTGTATAAAAGGAGTGAATAATGCAAAGTGGGTTTTGACAGCCTCAGGTGTCCGCCGTTGTCCCCCAACCGATGTCATAAACATGTCTGTGGCCTGCGATGGTCTAGCAGTCTAAGCGGTTGCCTCTGGAACACATGGGTTTGAATTCAGCCCACTGCTCTTTCAGCACTCGCTCTCATACTTTTCAGTTCTATCTCTCTATCCAAAATACGTAAAAAAATATATATAACAAAAAATATATCATGGACATGTCTGAGGAAGAACCAAATCAGGTCCATTCTTCTATGAAAGGAAACAATTATGCTGAACAAATATATAAATTCCACATGCAACAATTTCAAAGATTTTACTGAGTTACAGTTCATATAAGGAAATCAGTCAATTGAAATAAATTAGTTAGGCCCAAATCTATGGATTTCACATGACTGGGCAGGGGCACAGACATGGGTGGGCCTTGGAGGGCATAGGCCCACCCAATTGGCAGCCAGGCCCACCACTAGGGAGCCAGGCCCAGCCAATCAGAATTAGTTTTCCCCACAAAAGGGCTTTATTACAGACAGAAATACTCCTCAGCATCCCCCTATGGCCCCCTCAGACGATACTGCAGGTGAAGAAGCCGGACGTGGAGCTCAAGGCTGGCATAGTTACACGTGGTCTGCGGTTGTGAGGTCGGTTGGACGTACTGCCAAATTCTCTAAAACGAAGTTGGAGACAGCTTATGGTAGAGAAATTAACATTCAATTCTCTGGCAACAGCTCTGGTGGACATTCCTGCAGTCTGCATGCCAACTGCACGCTCCCTCAAAACTTGAGACATCTGTGGCATTGTGTTGTGCGACAAAACTGCACATTTTAAAGTGGCATTTTACTGTCCCCATGCTGTTTAATCAGCTTCTTGATATGCCAAGCGAAAAATATATATATTTTAAGATATTACATTTACAAATATGAGATGTATTTTTCTAGTCCATCTTAAGTATACTATAAATATACTATCATCAACCTTCAATACACTTATTAAAAGTGTACTTTAAATTCATTGTTTTTCAGTCTTTAAGTATACAAGAAATATACTATCATCAACCTTCAATACACTTATTAAAAGTATACTTTAAATTCACTGTTTTTCAGTCTTTAAGTATACTATATGTTCACTATCAGTAAACTTAAATACACTCATTAAAACCGTACTTCAATTTCAAACGCTTTAATTGTAATTTAGTATATTCATTCAAATTACACTTGGAGTTGTTTTTAAATTGAATCATTGTGTCACGGAATCAGCCGAGGCTGCCCCTCCTCCTTGCTCGGGCAGGCTTCGGCGTTCGTCGTCCCCGGAGTACTAGCTGCCACCGATCTATGTTTCGGTGTTTGACTAGTTTGTCCTGATTGTTTGCACCTGTTTCCCATTATGTTATATTGTATTCCCTTTATAAACCCCTGTCTCTCATTGGTTATTGTGTGTGATTGTTTTCCGTTAGGTCGGCAGTGCTGGTTGTATGCGTTATTTGTTCCTCCCTGTTTGGAGGTTTGTTTTGTACGTTCTTTACTATGTTAAGTAAAGTACGTTCTGCCAGTAGTTCGGTGTCCTGCGCTTGACTTAGTTTCCCGCATACACGTCACCTTGACAGAATCACACACCACTCATGGAGTCAGCAGGAGCGGCGGTGCCAGCTGGATCAATGGACGAACGCGTCGAACACCAAGCGGCCATGATCCAGGCTCTAGGCACCGCCATGGAACAGGTGGTGAGCACTATTGGGCGATGGGAAAGAGAGGGTCTGCCTACTCCTTCTCCAACAATACCACCACCATCGGCGATGCCCATCGCTTTACCTCCGGGGTCCAGTGGGATTCGGCTCTCGCTCCCGAGGGCTTATGATGGCACAGCGGCCGGGTGTCAGGGTTTCCTGCTCCAGGTTGAACTCTACCTAGCAACCATCCACCCGGTGCCCTCGGGATACGAGAGCGTGTCCGCCCTCATCTCCTGTCTGTCCGGCAAGGCGCTGGAGTGGGCCAATGCCGAGTGGGGGGGAATAGATGCCACTACTGTCAACTATGCAGAGTTCACCCGCCGCTTCAGGGCAGTATTCGATCATCCACCAGAGGGTAAAGCGGCGGGTGAGCGTCTATTCCACCTTAGACAGGGGAGGAGGAGCGCACACGAGTTCGCGCTGGACTTCCGGACGCTGGCTGCCAACGCAGGATGGAATGAGAGGGCCCTCATCGACCACTACAGATGCAGCCTGAGGGAGGACGTGCGTCGGGAATTGGCCTGCAGGGACACCAACCTCAGCTTCGACCAACTGGTGGACATGTCAATTCGCCTGGATACCCTGTTGGCTACCCGCGGACGTCCGGAATCAGGGCCGTCCATTCCATCCCCCAGCACTTCCGAGCCGACCCCTATGGAGCTTGGAGGTGCTGGTGCTAGGGAGACCAGGAGAGAGACCAGGAGGGAGGCCGTCCCCTGCACCAACTGTGGCCGCAGAGGACACACTGCTGGTCGGTGCTGGGGAGGGTCTCCTAGGAATCGAGGCGGTAGGCAGCGCACTGATGAGTCATTCCAGGTGAGTAGGCACCCAACTCACCCAGAGCTCTCTGTTGCGCATATGTGTATTAAAGTTGTGTTTCCCGAGGTTTCTCCTCACTCCCAGCATAAGGCACTAGTAGATTCAGGCGCAGCTGGGAATTTTATTGATCGCCAATTCACCTATAAGTTAGGGATTCCTATTGTACCTGTTGATGTGCCCTTCCCCATCCATGCCCTAGATAGCCGCCCTTTGGGGTCAGGATTGATTAGGGAAGTCACAGCGCCGCTCAGGATGAAAACGCAGGAGGGTCATGAGGAGATACTATGTTTGTATTTGATTGATTCTCCTGCGTTTCCCGTGGTGTTGGGGCTTCCCTGGTTAACATCTCATGACCCCAACATTTCATGGCAACAGAGGGCTCTCAAGGGATGGTCTGATCAGTGTTTTGGGCGGTGTGTAGATGTTTCCGTAGGGGCAACGACGGTGGAAAGCCCGAACCAAGTTCCCACCAGCACATTCCACCTGAGTATGCCGATTTGGCACTCGCCTTCTGTAAAAAGAAGGCGACTCAATTACCACCTCATCGACAGGGGGATTGTGCGATATACCGCCAAGTAGGCGCTGCACTTCCGCGTAGTCATGTGTATCCTCTGTCTCAGGAGGAGACGGTGGCTATGGAGACATACGTCACCGAATCTCTGAGACAGGGATACATACGGCCATCCACTTCCCATGCGTCCTCGAGTTTCTTTTTTGTGAAGAAGAAGGATGGGGGTTTACGCCCGTGTATTGATTACTGTGGTCTCAATCAGATCACAATCAAATACAGCTATCCTCTCCCTCTGATTGCTAGTATGACGGAGTCATTACACGGGGCAGGATTCTTCACAAAATTGGATCTCAGGAGCGCGTACAACCTGGTGCGCATTAGGGAGGGAGATGAGTGGAAGGCAGCATTCAGTACCAACTCGGGTCACTATGAGTACCTCGTCATGCCATACGGTTTAATGAATGCTCCTTCAGTCTTCCAATCATTTGTGGACGAGATATTCTGGGACTTGCATGGACAGGGTGTAGTGGTGTATATTGATGACATTCTAATATACTCCGCTACCCGAGCA
This sequence comes from Coregonus clupeaformis, assembly GCF_020615455.1. Classification (NCBI taxonomy): domain Eukaryota; kingdom Metazoa; phylum Chordata; class Actinopteri; order Salmoniformes; family Salmonidae; genus Coregonus; species Coregonus clupeaformis. Next base: position 330,924 of record NW_025533573.1, on the reverse strand, counting down.
GAGCATGTATCCCTGGTGCGTCGAGTGCTTGGTAGACTGTTAGAGCATGACCTGTATGCGAAGGCGGAGAAATGTCTGTTCTTCCATGAGTCCATCTCCTTCCTGGGACATCGGTTGTCCGCGTCAGGGGTGGAGATGGAGATTGGCCGCGTTTCTGCCGTGCGTAATTTGCAGACTCCCACCACGGTGAAGGAAGTGCAGCGGTTCTTGGGTTTTGCCAATTACTACCGGAGGTTTATCCAGGGCTTTGTACAGGTAGCAGCTCCCATTACCTCCCTGCTAAAGGGGGGTCCGGTGCGTCTGCAGTGGTCGGCTGAGGCGGACAGGGCATTTAGACATCTGAAGGACCTGTTTACCTCGGCTCCGGTGCTGGCACATCCGGATCCCTTTTTGGCGTTCCAAGTAGAGGTGGATGCGTCCGAGACTGGAATCGGCGCTGTGCTGTCTCAGCGCTCGGGTACGCCACCAAAACTCTGCCCCTGTTCTTTCTATTCTAAGAAGCTCAGTCCGGCGGAGCGCAATTATGACGTGGGGGACAGGGAGCTGTTGGCTGTGGTTCAGGCCCTGAAGGTGTGGAGGCATTGGCTTGAGGGGGCTAAACACCCTTTTCTCATTCTGACTGACCATCGTAACCTGGAGTACATCCGGGCAGCGAGGAGGCTGAATCCTCGCCAGGCAAGGTAGTCTATGTTTCTCTCCCGATTTATATTTAAGCTCACCTATAGACCAGGGTCACAGAACGCTAAGGCAGACGCCCAGTCCCGACTATATGACACAGAGGAGAGGTCCATTGAGCCCACTCCCATACTCCCGGAGTCTTGTGTGGTGGCACCAGTGGTGTGGGAGGTTGATGCGGACATCGAGCGGGCGTTACGTACCGATCCTACTCCCCCACAGTGTCCAGAGGGTCGGAGGTACGTGCCGCTCGAGGTTCGCGATCGATTGATATATTGGGCTCACATGTCACCCTCCTCTGGTCATCCTGGTATTGGTCGGACAGTGCACTGCCTTAGTGGGAAGTACTGGTGTCCCACTTTAGCTAAGGACGTGAGGGTTTATGTTTCCTCCTGCTCGGTGTGCGCCCAGTGTAAGGCGCCTAGACACCTGCCCAGAGGGAAGTTACAACCCCTACCTGTTCCACAACGGCCGTGGTCTCACCTATCGGTGGATTTTGTCACGGACCTTCCCCCCTCCCAGGGGAACACGACGATCTTGGTCGTTGTGGATCGGTTTTCGAAGGCCTGCCTTCTCATTCCTATGCCAGGTCTCCCTACTGCCCTACAAACTGCTGATGCCCTGTTCACACACGTTTTCCGGCACTACGGGGTGCCTGAGGATATAGTGTCTGATCGGGGTCCCCAGTTCACCTCTAGAGTCTGGAGGGCGTTTATGGAACGTCTGGGGGTCTCGATTAGCCTTACCTCAGGTTTTCACCCCGAGAGTAACGGGCAGGTGGAGAGAGTGAACCAGGATGTGGGTAGGTTTCTGAGGTCCTATTGCCAGGACCGGCCGGAGGAGTGGTCAGGATATATTCCCTGGGCAGAGATAGCCCAAAACTCACTCCGCCACTCCTCCACTAACCTTACGCCTTTCCAGTGTGTGCTAGGTTATCAGTCGGTCCTGGCACCTTGGCATCAGAGCCAGATCGAAGCCCCTGCGGTGGATGAGTGGTTTCGGCGCTCTGAGGAAACCTGGAACGCTGCGCATGTCCATCTGCAGCGGGCTATCAGGCGGCAAAAGGCGAGCGCCGATCGCCACCGCAGTGAGGCTCCGGTGTATGCACCGGGAGATCGGGTCTGGCTCTCGACCCGAAACCTGTCCCTTCGCCTGCCCTGCCGGAAGCTGGGTCGGCGGTTTGTGGGGCCATTTAAAGTCCTGAGGAGATTGAACAAGGTATGCTATAGGTTACAACTTTCCATTAATTACCGCATTAACCCCTCGTTCCATGTGTCTCTCCTCAGGCTGGTGGTGGCTGGTCTACTCCAGGAGAATGAGATACGAGAGGCTCCTCCGCCCCCGTTGGACATCGAGGGGGCTCCGGCGTACTCAGTCCGTTCCATCTTGAATTCGAGGCGTCGGATGGGGGGCCTGCAGTACCTCATGGAGTGGGAGGGGTACGGTCCGGAGGAACGGTGCTGGGTCCCTAGGAGGGACATCCTAGATCCCTCCATGTTGAGGGACTTCCACCGGAGTCATCCGATTCGCCCTGCTCCGCGTCCTCCTGGACGTCCCCGAGGCCGGGGTCGGCGCACGGCTGGAGCCGCACGTCAAGGGGGTACTGTCACGGAATCAGCCGAGGCTGCCCCTCCTCCTTGCTCGGGCAGGCTTCGGCATTCGTCGTCCCCGGAGTACTAGCTGCCACCGATCTATGTTTCGGTGTTTGTCTAGTTTGTCCAGATTGTTTGCACCTGTTTCCCATTATGTTATATTGTATTCCCTTTATAAACCCCTGTCTCTCATTGGTTATTGTGTGTGATTGTGTTCCGTTAGGTCGGCAGTGCTGGTTCTATGCGTTATTTGTTCCTCCCTGTTTGGAGGTTTGTTTTGTACTTTCTTTACTGTGTTAAGTAAAGTACGTTCTGCCAGTAGTTCGGTGTCCTGCGCTTGACTTAGTTTCCTGCTGTTATGTGAATTATTTAACAAACTATTTCAGTTTCTCTGTGCGTCTCCCAAAAGGTTGTAAGTCTTTTGGGATTTAAGTAACGGCCAGAGTCCCGGTCTGCATAGTCAGAGATATTTTTTAATTGAGAATTCTGCCATCACAATTTCAGAGTCCATCTTTTATACTCATACGTCATACAAAAAAATCCCTCCCCTCTGTAGGCAGGCTGTAGTTTTCCACTCTAAAACTGCTCTACTGACCATCAGTTCACACACACACACACACATATACACACATGCATACACACATATACACACACACACACACACACATACATACCTTACTCCCTGCATTACTCAGTTATTGCCGTTCTCACAATATTCTGCACCATGTTTTCATAACAGTTTCTCCCCTCCCTAAATTGGGAGGCCTCTTTATCTTAGTTTCTCAGTTGTCTTTGTTGTCTGGCCTAATTCTTACTCACATTGCTAAACAGTGGCTCAATGCCATAGCCTTTACTGGTCCTACACTCACACATTTCTAACACATTATACACAGTTTCAGGGTGTAATAATTAGTCATTAATAATTAATCTATCAATTCCACCCTTTGACTAAATATTACACACTTACAAAATATATGTTGTTATAGAAATGAATCACACTTATTGAAGTATATAAGTTGGTTTGCATATAAAAACATTACAGGTTCATCAGGGTTACCCCATGATTAAAAGCGTAACGTTACTTTTTAGCAGTGGTAACTAGTACATCATACTTAAAACGAGACTTTAATACAAAAAAGATCATTACAATAACTTTTAAACTAGAGATTTATAGTTCTAGGAAAACATCCAGTCTCAAACTGGATCGTCGTCGTCCTCCACCAAGCCTGGTAGGTCATATCCTTCATTCCTTAGGTCGGAGTCCGGGATTGGGCTGTATCTCACCATCTGTTGGGAAACCGCCTTCTCCATCGCCTTGCTCACCAATCCTCGGACACAGGGAATAAGATAACATCCACAAAGAACAAGTATACCCATAGAAGCTATAACTTCACCCAGAATAGTTACAACAATAGTTTTCCATTTACCAAATATGTTATCAAACCAACCGTTTAGGGAACTATCAATACCAGAGTTCTCAGCCAGTTCGTTCGCCAGCGTGCTGAGTCCCTGAAGCGCTTTGGTCACGGACCCGTCCGGTGCTGTATTGTTTGGGGATGAAAGTACAGCACATAGATCCAAACAGAACACAAACTCCGCCCCGCTCAGCCAAAAGCATATCTAAAGCTATTCTATTATGCCATGCCATTAAGCTAGTTGCCGCTGTCTGCTCAGCTAATCCCTTTATTGCATCACGAGTGTGGTTTATAAATCTTTGCTGGTTATAGTACATATAATTTATCCAATCTACGCTTTTAATAATTGTTGACCACCAGAAAAGACTTGATTCAAACCCAGCTGCGATCTGATTCCTAGCTTTGAATTCTTCTGGAACCCCTCGAGGTACTCCGATCCCATCAATGTATATATCCTTTCATCAAAGGATCCCGGGAGGAGGTCCTACTTTCTACGTGACAACTCACCAGTCTCTGACACGTTTGATTGTTTGCGTATGTAGGTGAATTCACAATCTGTTATCACCACACAACCATCAGATGTCAGCACGGGCCTGGTTTTGGTTCCTAAAATCATCTGGCTGCAACAAAGAGGAGAGATTAGTCATGGTCTCTTTAGTTGTGACCTTCTCTGTGTGGGAGCAGGAGCTAAGATGCCCTACCCTGTATCCTATCTTACTAGTCCTAGAAAAACAATAAGAGTCCCCTGAGACTTCAAACGGAGGCAACCTAGGTCTGGGTGACTTTGTTATCGGGGGATACAGATAGTGCAAGTTACCATAAGACTCCTTCACCACATTCCCAGGTGGCTTGAACAATTTAATAATGGAGGATAAACCTGACAGAGAATTAAAGCCTGTCAAGGGGAACGGAGTAGTTGTTAACCTTGGTTTGGCTGTCCCACAGGCATAACAGTCCTCTTTAGACATAGTTCTTGCCGTATACTGAACCCATTCCAACCACAGGTCCAGATCTCCTTACCCCGTCTCCACCTGTACTACTTCCTTCAGGTCTAAAGTTTGCACTATCTTCACCACAGCCCCGGTCTCACTACCTCCCTCAGAGAGGTTTACTCTATAGGGTGCCCCAGTTGAAGAGGATATCTCACTTGTTCAGGTCTGTAACCTGTTTTAGCATAATTCAGACTTTCAGACAGTACCTACCCTTATATGGGTCGCACTGCCATTTCTGGTAATTCCCTACTTTCACAATACTACACCTGTCCTTAAACTGTGTATGGAGATTGACATATTCCCCCCCCCCCCCGCTTGGGTATGAGCAACTACATAGTCCCAGGATGTACATGGTGACATACATATGGTGATGTCCTTCCCTAAAGTCCCTAGTACTTCCCCTTTCCCTACGTCTAGCTGTCTCCTATGCCTTCGTAGACTGTGCTCAGGTATTATTTTATCAACTTGTGTTAGGTTAACTACTACTTCTGGCTGATCAGGAGGGCCTGAGTGTGTTAGGAATATGGCCCCCACAATCAGACAGCTACCTACCGTCAGGAGACCTGTGAATCCCCACCCTCGCCCTGAGAACATGTCAGACGCCAGAGGCCAACCCATTGCTTCACCTTCTATCGAACTCACACAGGGATGATCAGACAGGGTAAGGGAATCTTCGTTAAAGAGCCAACCCCCGAGCCCTAGTGGTGATTGGTTCTTTCTCCTAACTCTGTGTTTGTTCGTCAGGTGTAACTGGGTTTACCTTTTTGCAGTGTGTGACATGCACCCAGATGGATCTCTCAGCTATTCTGCTGGCAAAGGCAGTAACCAATAGGACTTGGTAGGGCCCTTCCCAACAGGCCTGCTTCCAGTTTTTCTTCTTTTAGGGACTGGATGCTCACCAGTCTCCTGGTTAGATAGAGTGGGTCACCTTCTCCTTTAGTTCACCTGTGGGGCACAAAACCTCTGACATACGGGTGTGGTTAATAAATGATCTTCTCACGTGTTCTGCTAGGGTGCTCTCTAGTTCTATGTCTGCCTGTCTGGTCCTGCCAACTGTGGCATTCTGTAAGGTCTTCCAAACACTTTCTCAAAGGGGGATAACCCATCTTTATCTGGGGTTACTCTACATTTATTTCCTTCACTCCGTGATAACTCTATAAAATCAATTTCCAATTGCTGGAAAGGGTACTTAGCCGGAGGATACTCACCCTGAGGTGCCCTTTGTCTGCCCTGGTGATTATTTTGAGCACAAAGAACACATCTTGAACAAAAGTTTTTTTTGTTATTTTTTAAAAAAATAATTAGTAATCCCATGTGCAACAAAGTGTTGTCTAATCTGTTCTACCATCCATCCCTCCCTTTGACACATGTCACTGCCCATGTGTCAATATTACCACCTACCTAAACAATCACTTAGGTAATATTGGTAATTTATCATCCAATTGCCATCCCTTATTTTTATTTATTGGTAAAATAAACTATCTTAAAGTCCTCCTCTCATGCCTTCAGAATTTACCAGTGTGGATGATTAATTAACACCAGAAAGTTAAAACAGAGTTCAGAGGCAATTGAAATTCCATCCCATAGTATACCAAACATTACCATTATTCTAAATATTTAATAAATGTTACTTATCCCAAGTGTTCATTAAGTCCTCATGACATTCATTCTCATAAGAAATCATATATACCCCAAACTCAGTCAAAACCGAAAACTCCATAAAATTCACTGTGCGTGCTCCTCCAAGACCTATCACCCTTGACCTGCTGAAAACCCCCCAAAATTGAAACAACAAGGCTTTATAAACATCATACTAGGTGTGTTGTTTTTTATTTGAAAACCCCAATTAAAAAACAACAACCAAACAGCCAGGTCATGAGGACTCCTGATTTCTCTCTTCCCCTTCTGCCTACGGTTTCTTAACTGGTGCCCTTTCCTTGCACAGTAACTACACGGTTCCTCACATTCTCTAGCAAAATGTCCCGTTTTGTCACAATTGTAACACTTCCACTCACTCCTGTCTCCACTATTACCATTTCCTTCTTGTCTGTCTTTGCTACCGTAACCTCTCTTCTCTCCTAGGTATTGACTAATAGTCTCACTGTCTCTAATTCAACACAAAACCCCATCATCAAATGTACTCCCAGCAGAACTGAAAAAAACAAAACAGACTGTGATTTCCAGGACACTGCACCTTTGTTTCTGGCCTCACTATCTCCCCGGGAATTGGCCCTCCCTCAAGGTCCCTCCCAATCTGCTCTTGGTAAACTGCAAACCTTTTATTGCTTCTGGTTTCATAGGGTATTGCTTCTGATATGACCTATGATTAGATTTGGGTATCACCTGTACTGGAATTACCCCTTTTATTAATCCTACGTCTGCTGGACCCCGGGACCACAAATGCTCTGGAACTTATTTTAAGTCTGACTCCTGTTGTTCTGTCAACAGGTATTCCTCTCCTCAGCATCTGCTATTCTCTTCTAAATGTACTATCTGTGGATGGGCTGTGTTGATCGCCACTCACAATATTGACCCAATCAGTGATCCTCTTACCCTTGGATACCCACTGGCCCATGTCTTTCCAGTCCTCTGCTGGCTCCTTTGCTAGGGACACATGTGGGCTCCATCTTTCCCTGAACTTTGGGGCCCTAGTTCCACCTCCACTGCTGCGTGGGTGTTGTCATAGTGAAACCATTTCAAGGCTATAGTCCTTTCTGTGGTTTTAAATAATGCTTCCTCATAGATTGCATCTGGACCTGGGTGTTTGTTATACCAGAGAGTACAGTGTAGGTCATCAGGGGACATTTTAGTGGGGCCTGGTACTACATCACCAGCAAGTTCCATCAAGGTTCGGGGAATATCAGTTATTCCCCCCCTTAACAAATCTTGCCTATACCAATAACATGGCTCCCCTTCCCCACAGACCACCATATTGTCTCTGACTATGTGTACTTTCATTCCCCTCTCAGTGGAAATGACGGCCACATTCAATTTAGTCATTACATCACGTCCTAGTAAATTTACCGGACACAGCTTAGATATCAGGATGGGAATGGTTGCCTCTCATCCTGATTGGTCATGTTTTAGGGTTATTGGGGCTGATAACCTTTCAATAAATTGCACTATGATCGCACTATGATTTCTCCCCATCAATCCTGACTCCATCTGGCTTGTCTGTTGCACAGATTGCTGTCCTGCAGGCTCCCGTATCACAAAGGAATTAAATGTTCTTACCCATTACTGTCAATGTCAAATAAGGTTTCTGTTCCTGTTGAAGTGCTAGTCAATAGTAGCCAATTCAAACACCTCACAATTTGGATCAAAAGGGTTCCTTAGTCTTCCCCTCACTAGAGTCTACTATTTCTCCCTCAAGGACTAGTCACGCCTTATCTTCCTCTTCCTCACGCTCAAAGCTGGGGGATGGACTTCTCTCTCGCTCTTCTCTCTTTTCTCTCCCCGGTTTCCCTTCTTGCCCTCTCCTTTATGTTTGCAGCGGGAAAAGTTATGGCCTATCTTGCCACAGTATTTACACGGGGCCTCACATTCTTTGGCGAAGTGCCCTCCCTTGTTACAGTTAAAGCCCCTATTCTCCCCCCCCGTGGCCTTCACTCTTTCCTGCCTTATCTCCTCTCTCTCCTAAGTTTCTAGTTCTACCCGCCATCTCTCCCAGAGTGGCAATTAGTTACTCTGCATCTTCCTCTTCTTTCTTGGCTCTGTCCTGTCTGTTATTCTGCTCATGATGGATTGCATGTCTCTCTGAGGCTATTCCACAATTCAGTTATTTTCCCAACATACTCTCCGTGATCGGCCCATGGCAAAAGTGTCCTCTGGGCATCCCCTGAAACCCACTGCCCTCTAACGGCAGCCCAAACCTTACTATTCCTGTTTTGGGGTGGGTCATTCCTTCTACCGCTCTGGCCACGTCCTCTGTGTTCATGGCCTGTCTGCTAAATGGCATATTATTATTATTACTGTATACATCTAAGGTTGCTGGGGCCCCTTTCATTCCCCGCCAATAGATTAGGTAAGGCTATCAGTGGGTACTGGCCCCCTCCTTATCTCTCTCTCTCTCACTGCTTATTTCTCCTTTACACACCTTATGTATCTGTTTAAGCATGGATTCGAGTTTATCTGCGTCTAGACGTCCCTCAAAACCATACCTCTCCCTCCACCTGGTTACATAATGGAGATTTCTTCTATCCCTGGATTCCATTTTAATTACATCAAGTATTTCTCGTCCCCAGTAAATTCTGGGACCTCTTGTGAGGATTTGCCCCCATGGTTGGTACTGTTAAAAATCCCTTAGCCACCTCTTCTATATAACAAGTCAATTTAACAAGTAATTCAAAATAGCTTCACACAACAACACCTTGAATCACCCCTTCCTGTATATGTAATCTTGACTAGTCCCCCAGAATTATCTCATACTTTTACAGAGGGATTTATCCCCACAATGTAATCTTGATAATTCCTGACAGTCTCATACAACAGGAATGGGTTCTCCCTCCTCTATACAACCACCTGGAACCACCCCTCCCTGTATATGTAGTCTTGACTGTCACGGTTTCGGCCGAGGCTGCCTCTCTTCCTTGCTCGGGCAGGCTTCGGCGATCGTCGTCTCCGGAGTACTAGCTGCCACCGTTGTATGTTTCGATGTTCGTTTGGTTTTGTCTTGATGTTGTACACCTGTTTTCGTTTAGCGCTCATTAGTGTCCTATAAGTTCTCGTTGTGTTTGTCAGGTGTTGTGTGTGATTGTCCTCGCTGTCGTGTTTGTGCGCTACTGTTGGTCATCTGTACTTCGTTGTTTTCCTCCTCTGTTTTGGAGGGTTTTCGCACATGTTAGTGCGCATTTTGGTTTACGCCTGTGTGCGTATTCTCTCGTCTCCGGGCTTTTTGGCTCGTGTATTGAGTGAGTTTTCACTAAAGTCTTTTGGACTAAGTTTCTGCGTCCTGCGCCTGATTCCTGCACCACACCCACCTACAGCACCCACTGACATTGACTAGTCCCCCAGAATTATCTCATACTTTTACAGAGGGATTTATCCCCACAATGTAATCTTGATAATTCCTGACAGTCTCATACAACAGGAATGGGTTCTCCCTCCTCTATACAACCACCTGGAATTATTCATAGATGTGACTTTTGAGAAAACATTAGGTCTCACACGTATACAACCTTACATGATTATTGGTGTTATATCGGTAACCTGGAGTTTATAAGGCTCCAGAACGGATAGAGTTACAGCAAAATCTACAGTTGTTTGTGACTTTTGACTTTACTAATATTCTATTTCTCACACATGCTATTTTAATTCCTTCTGGTGTACTTTTTGTATTTGTTTAACCCGGATTATTTGTTGACTGTTCAATAATCTCTTACAGGTTCCATCCCATAGGTGTACTTTTAATAGTTCCTTCTATTTCAACACCGGGTAGTTTCTTTTGGTAATGGCCTATTACCGTGAATCATTACGGACCCACCAACAGGTTGACTAGTCCCCCAGAATTATCTCCTACTCTACGGAGGAGTCTATCCTCACAATGTAATCTTGATAATTCCTGACAGTCCCCTACATTTCACTTAAAATGGCTACGCATTGATCAATTTGCTACTTTTCAATATTTTAGCAAGTTCTCAAATCAATTTCACCAAGTAATGAATAAAGACTACTGACCTTATCCTTGCAGCCGAGATTCAATGTAGGTTTGGATTCCGTCACCGTCTCTGTCATTAATCAGGTGTCCTCTGGCCTGTTTTAACCCTTAATGTCAAAGGGCAGGACTTTCTATTTACGAATGTATCATTCGCCCGTCGACGGTTGTCACGCTCTGGCTCCGGGACTTTGTATGTTGAGCCAGGGTGTGTTCGTTTTGTTGTGTTTGGTTTGGTTTTGGTTGTGTTTCCTTGTTTGGTCGTGTGACTCCCAATCAGTGGTAACGAGTGTCAGCTGTCGGCTCGTTATCTCTGATTGGGAGCCATATTTAAACTGTCAGTGTTCACCTTAGTGTTGTGGGTTTTTGTTCCTTGTCAGTCATTGTTACTGTGGACTTTACGAATCGTCTATTGTTTTTTGGTTTTAGTACTTTAATTAATAAAGTCTATCATGTTCGCTCAACACGCTGCGTATTGGTCTGCTCCTTTGGAAGACGATCGTGACAGAAAAACCCACCATACAACGACCAAGCAGCGTGTCCAGGAACACACGCAGGAGGTGACTCTGGTGGATGTCCTCCTCGGTTGGGGGCAGATCACCGAGGAGGAGGCCGTCCGGTACCGGAGGGCTATGAAGGGGGAGACCCAGGCAGGAGAGGAGCAGCGGCGTCAGCAGTGCCATCGTCGGACGGACGAGAGGCACCCCCAAGGATTTTTTAGGGGGGCACACGGCATGGGGCGACTGGGCAGCAGGAGGCTGCCACAGGGCGTAATAGGAGAAGAGGAGAGAAGGCCACCGGGGTTTGGGGGCCAGAAGGCAGGTTGGCGGAGCCTGGATGGAGAGCAGAGCCAACTCCCCGTACTCAGTCATGGCAGCATGAGACTGGGCAGGTTCCGCGGAGGGCGGAGATGCGCACTGTGCCGCGAGTGGTCCGGCATAGTCCGGTACGTCCTGTGCGAGCACCCCGCACGTGTTGTGCGAAGGTGGGCATGCAGCCAGGACGGAGTGTGCCGGCTCAGCGCTCGCGGCCTCCAGTGCCTCTCCTCGGTCCCGGATATCCTGCGCCAGTGTCACGTGCTGTTATGCCAGTACGGGTACACAGCCCTGTACGTCCTGTGCTGATGCCTCACACAGAGTGTGTGAAGGTAGGTATTCAGCCAGGACGGGTTGTGGCAGCTCTTCACTCCAGGTCTCCTATCCGTCTCCATAGCCCAGTCCGGCCTGTCCCTGCTCCACGCACCAAACCTACGGTGTGCGTCGCCAGCCCTGCCCGGCCTGTTCCTGCTCCTCGCACTAAGCCTACGGTGTGCGTCGCCAGCCCAGCCCGGCCTGTCCCTGCTCCACGCACCAAGTCGACGGTGTGCGTCGACAGCCCTGCCCGGCCTGTTCCTGCTCCACGCACCAAGTCTACGGTGTGCGTCGACAGCCCTGCCCGGCCTGTTCCTGCTCCACGCACCAAGTCTACGGTGTGCGTCGACAGCCCTGCCCGGCCTGTTCCGGCTCCACACACCAAGTCGACGGTGTGCGTCGACAGCCCTGTCCGGCCTGTTCCTGCTCCACGTACCAAGTCTACGGTGTGCGTCGACAGCCCTGCTCGGCCTGTTCCTGCTCCACGCACCAAGTCTACGGTGTGCGTCGACAGCCCAGTCCGGCCCAGTCCCGCTCCCCGCACCAAGTCTGAGGTGCGTTTCGTCAGCCCTGTCCGGCCCGTTCCTGCTCCCCGCACCAAGTCTGTGGTGCGTTTCGTCAGCCCTGTCCGGCCCGTTCCTGCTCTCCGCACCAAGTCTGTGGTGCGCGTCGCCAGCCCAGTCCGGCCCATCCATGCTTCCCGCACCAAGCCAGTGGTGTGCGTCGTCAGCCCTGTCCGGCCCGTTCCTGCTCTCCGCACCAAGTCAGGGGTGCGCTTCGTCAGCCCGGTCCGGCCTGTCCCTGCTCCACGCGCCAGGCCTACGGTGTGCGTCGTCAGCCTGGTAAGGCCTGTTCGTCCTCCACGCACCAAGCCAGGGGCGCGTGTCGTCAGTCCGGCTCCGGCCAACGGGGCTAGACAGGACCAGGGGTACTTTGGGGGGTTGGAAAGGAGGTGGGGATCAAGGCCGGAGCCAGAGCCACCGCAGAGGAGGTATGCCCACCCAGCCCTCCCTTGTTTGGCCCTTATTGAGGCGCGGTCGCAGTCCGCGCCTTTAGGGGGGGGTACTGTCACGCTCTGGCTCCGGGACTCTGTATATTGAGCCAGGGTGTGTTCTTTCATTGGGTGTATTTCTATGTTGGTATTTCTGTTGGGTTCATTTCTATGTTTGAGATAATGACTCCCAATCAGGGGCAACGAGTGTCAGCTGTGGGCTGGTTGTCTCTGATTGGGAGCCATATTTAATCTGTATGTTTTCCTTTGGGTGTTGTGGGTTTTTGTTCCTTGTCAGTCATTTGTACTGTGGACTTTACGAATCATCTATTGTTTTGGTTTTGGCACTTTAATTAATAAAGTCTATCATGTTCGCTCAACACGCTGCGTATTGGTCTGCTCCTTTGGAAGACGATCGTGACAACGGTTTTCAGAGTTACCTGGAATGACAGAAACAGGGTATTGGAGTCCGGCTCAGAAGGACCAAGCTGTTATGTGAATTATTTAACTAACTATTTCAGTTTCTCTGTGCGTCTCCCAAACGGTTGTAAGTCTTTTGGGATTTAAGTAACGGCCAGAGTCCCGGTCTGCATAGTCAGAGATATTTATTCATTGAGAATTCTGCCATCACAATTTCAGAGTCCATATTTTATACTCATACGTCATACAAAAAAATCCCTCCCCTCTGTAGGCGGGCTGTAGTTTTCCACTCTAAAACTGCTCTACTGACCATCAGTTCACACACACACACACACATATACACACATGCATACACACATACACACACACACACACACACACACACACACACACACATACCCTACTCCCTGCATTACTCAGTTATTGCCGTTCTCACAATATTCTGCACCATGTTTTCATAACAGTTTCTCCCCTCCCTAAATTGGGAGGCCTCTTTATCTTAGTTTCTCAGTTGTCTTTGTTGTCTGGCCTAACTCTTACTCACATTGCTAAATAGTGGCTCAATGCCATAGCCTTTACTGGTCCTACACTCACACATTTCTAACACATTATACACAGTTTCAGGGTGTAATAATTAGTCATGAATAATTAATCTATCACCTGCATACACGTCACCTTGACACATTGATTTATTTTATGAAACTCTGCTTGTGAGTGTGGTGAAAGGAGTCAGGCGCAGGAGGGTAATCACCGAATACAGAGTTTATTCCTCCGTTGACACACACATGCGCTCCAATTGCGATCAACGCAACAGGCACAGGGGAAACAAACATCCCTGGCAATTACACTTTAACGGAATCCAATAATACATAGGCACAGGGGGAAAATCTACCCTGGCAACACAATGTTATGAGTAGCTCCACCGAGCTACACTACTCTCACAATTAACAATCACCCACAAGGACAAGGGGGCAGAGGGAACACTTATACACGGATTAATGAGGGGATTAGAACCAGGTGTGCGTGATTGACAAGACAATTGTGATGATGATTGGGGCGGCAGTGGTTAGTACTCCGGTGACGACGAACGCCGAAGCCTGCCCGAACAAGGAGGGGAGGCAGCCTCGGCCGAAGTCGTGACATTTTGTGATCAACAACCCTATACGTACAGTGCCTTGCAAAAATATTCATACATATTTCTTCAAATTGTATTGAGTTACAAAGTGGGATTAATAAATATAATATTGCACAATCTCTTAGAGATTACCCAAGAAGACGCATCGCCGTAATCGCTGCCAAGAAGGTTTCTAGCATGTATTGACTCAAGGAGCTGACTATATTTTAGTTATTTATTTTATATCAATCTTTTCAAAAAAGTAAATAGAAATATTCCACTTTGACATTCGAGTATTTGTGTAGATTGTTGACAAAAAATTACAATGAAATCCATTTGAATCCCATTTTGTAACAACAAAATGAATAAATCCAAGGGGTATGAATACTTTTGCAAGGCACTGTAGTTTCAGTGCCAATAATGAGTTTTGAAGTACTTTCTGAATTCCTGTTCAGAAGAGTGCAGAGAATGTTGACAATGATAACAATTGTTTATTGCACAGCTGAGGAACATGCTTCCTGAGAGTATACTTTTTCATATCTCAAGAAAATATACTTAAGTATACTTTCAAAAAAGTATATTTAACTTACATGTCCATAAAAAATATTTAAAGTATACTTTTGCATATCCCCATCATCCTTTTCTGCAGTTGAAGTTTTGATTTATAATATATTTTTCGTCATATTTAGCTTATACAAATATTTTCATGTTCATTTTCAAACTGAATAATGTTGTAGTTTTAATTACACATTACATATTACACATTACACATTGTATTGATATGTTAATGACTAAAAGTATAATTGAAACACATTATAAATACACTTTTCTTGTAAAGAAAATACAGGAATTCTAATTGAAATACCATTTTAGTGTATTTCTAATTTATGAGAACTATACATAATAGTACTTAAGGTGTACTTAAAGTATATTTGTTTAGCTCTTTATTTAATATTCTAAGAATATACTTAAGTACAAAAAAAGTGTCCCAATTTAGATAATTTTAAATGTATTTAATATACTTAAATGCTAATAAAATACAAATAAAATTGACATGAAATGCATTACATTTATTTAAAATGGTTCCAATGTAGATAATTTTAAACATACTTAAAATATGTTAATATTTGAAAAAATGCTACACCTGTCAGGTGGATGGATTATCTTGGCAATGGAGAAATGCTCACTAACAGGGATGTAAACAAATTTGTGCACAACATTTGAGAGAAATAAGCTTTTTGTGCGTATGGAAAATGTCTGGAATGTTTTTATTTCAGCTCATGAAACATGGGATCAACACATTACATGTTGTGTTTATATTTTTGTTCAGTGTAGAACTGTCCCTGCTAGTGTGAAAGGAACCAATCAGAACAGTCTCTTTATGAAAGGAATCCAACTGAACTGTTCCTGTGTAAAAGGAACCATTCAGTAGCATGCCTGTGTGAAAAGAACCAATCACAACTGTTCCTGTGTGAAAGGAACCAATCAGGGCCCGGTTTCCCGACAGCGATGAAATTTAGGCTTACAAGTGTTTCAATGATGCATCGTAAAAAATAAAGTCTGAAGATGTCACACCCGCTTCCCAAAACACCACGCAGTGCACTCGTTACTAAGTGAAACTTAACTGTGTCATTACAGGAGTGATTCCAGGATATAGGCTAAAGAGCTCGCTGTAACTCCTAAATGATTTATGGCTATTCAGTCATCATTTGTTATCCCTTTTTGTAATACAGTTTTCCCATCAAGAGAATAAATGTTCTGTAACCTATTACGTGTTTAAGTTGTATGATGTTGGCCATGTGTTCTGTATTCTAAGTGTTTGTATTAGGTTGGCCATGTGTTCTGTATTCTAAGTGTTTGTATTATGTTGGCCATGTGTTCTGTATTCTAAGTGTTTGTATTATGTTGGCCATGTGTTCTGTATTCTAAGTGTTTGTATGATGTTGGCCATGTGTTCTGTATTCTAAGTGTTTGTATTATGTTGGCCATGTGTTCTGTATTCTAAGTGTTTGTATGATGTTGGCCATGTGTTCTGTATTCTAAGTGTTTGTATTATGTTGGCCATGTGTTCTGTATTCTAAGTGTTTGTATGATGTTGGCCATGTGTTCTGTATTCTAAGTGTTTGTATGATGTTGGCCATGTTCTGTATTCTAAGTGTTTGTATGATGTTGGCCATGTGTTCTGTATTCTAAGTGTTTGTATGATGTTGGCCATGTGTTCTGTATTCTAAGTGTTTGTATTATGTTGGCCATGTGTTCTGTATTCTAAGTGTTTGTATTAGGTTGACCATGTGTTCTGTATTCTAAGTGTTTGTATTAGGTTGACCATGTGTTCTGTATTCTAAGTGTTTGTATGATGTTGGCCATGTGTTCTGTATTCTAAGTGTTTGTATGATGTTGGCCATGTGTTCTGTATTCTAAGTGTTTGTATTATGTTGGCCATGTGTTCTGTATTCTAAGTGTTTGTATTATGTTGGCCATGTGTTCTGTATTCTAAGTGTTTGTATTATGTTGGCCATGTGTTCTGTATTCTAAGTGTTTGTATTATGTTGGCCATGTGTTCTGTATTCTAAGTGTTTGTATTATGTTGGCCATGTGTTCTGTATTCTAAGTGTTTGTATGATGTTGGCCATGTGTTCTTTATTCTAAGTGTTTGTATTATGTTGGCCATGTGTTCTGTATTCTAAGTGTTTGTATTATGTTGGCCATGTGTTCTGTATTCTAAGTGTTTGTATTATGTTGGCCATGTGTTCTGTATTCTAAGTGTTTGTATGATGTTAACCATGTGTTCTGTATTCTAAGTGTTTGTATGATGTTGGCCATGTGTTCTGTATTCTAAGTGTTTGTATGATGTTGGCCATGTGTTCTGTATTCTAAGTGTTTGTATGATGTTGGCCATGTGTTCTGTATTCTAAGTGTTTGTATTAGGTTGACCATGTGTTCTGTATTCTAAGTGTTTGTATGATGTTGGCCATGTGTTCTGTATTCTAAGTGTTTGTATTAGGTTGACCATGTGTTCTGTATTCTAAGTGTTTGTATGATGTTGGCCATGTGTTCTGTATTCTAAGTGTTTGTATTAGGTTGGCCATGTGTTCTGTATTCTAAGTGTTTGAATGATGTTGGCCATGTGTTCTGTATTCTAAGTGTTTGTATTAGGTTGGCCATGTGTTCTGTATTCTAAGTGTTTGTATTATGTTGGCCATGTGTTCTGTATTCTAAGTGTTTGTATGATGTTGGCCATGTGTTCTGTATTCTAAGTGTTTGTATTATGTTGGCCATGTGTTCTGTATTCTAAGTGTTTGTATAATGTTGGCCATGTGTTCTGTATTCTAAGTGTTTGTATTATGTTGGCCATATGTTCTGTATTCTAAGTGTTTTGTATTATGTTGGCCATGTGTTCTGTATTCTAAGTGTTTGTATGATGTTGGCCATGTGTTCTGTATTCTAAGTGTTTGTATTATGTTGGCCATGTGTTCTGTATTCTAAGTGTTTGTATTATGTTGGCCATGTGTTCTGTATTCTAAGTGTTTGTATGATGTTAGCCATGTGTTCTGTATTCTAAGTGTTTGTATGATGTTGGCCATGTGTTCTGTATTCTAAGTGTTTGTATGATGTTGGCCATGTGTTCTGTATTCTAAGTGTTTGTATGATGTTGGCCATGTGTTCTGTATTCTAAGTGTTTGTATTAGGTTGACCATGTGTTCTGTATTCTAAGTGTTTGTATGATGTTGGCCATGTGTTCTGTATTCTAAGTGTTTGTATGATGTTGGCCATGTGTTCTGTATTCTAAGTGTTTGTATTATGTTGGTCATGTGTTCTGTATTCTAAGTGTTTGTATTATGTTGGCCATGTGTTCTGTATTCTAAGTGTTTGTATTATGTTGGCCATGTGTTCTGTATTCTAAGTGTTTGTATTATGTTGGCCATGTGTTCTGTATTCTAAGTGTTTGTATGATGTTGGCCATGTGTTCTGTATTCTAAGTGTTTGTATTATGTTGGCCATGTGTTCTGTATTCTAAGTGTTTGTATGATGTTGGCCATGTGTTCTGTATTCTAAGTGTTTGTATGATGTTGGCCATGTTCTGTATTCTAAGTGTTTGTATGATGTTGGCCATGTGTTCTGTATTCTAAGTGTTTGTATGATGTTGGCCATGTGTTCTGTATTCTAAGTGTTTGTATTATGTTGGCCATGTGTTCTGTATTCTAAGTGTTTGTATTAGGTTGACCATGTGTTCTGTATTCTAAGTGTTTGTATTAGGTTGACCATGTGTTCTGTATTCTAAGTGTTTGTATGATGTTGGCCATGTGTTCTGTATTCTAAGTGTTTGTATGATGTTGGCCATGTGTTCTGTATTCTAAGTGTTTGTATTATGTTGGCCATGTGTTCTGTATTCTAAGTGTTTGTATTATGTTGGCCATGTGTTCTGTATTCTAAGTGTTTGTATTATGTTGGCCATGTGTTCTGTATTCTAAGTGTTTGTATTATGTTGGCCATGTGTTCTGTATTCTAAGTGTTTGTATTATGTTGGCCATGTGTTCTGTATTCTAAGTGTTTGTATGATGTTGGCCATGTGTTCTTTATTCTAAGTGTTTGTATTATGTTGGCCATGTGTTCTGTATTCTAAGTGTTTGTATTATGTTGGCCATGTGTTCTGTATTCTAAGTGTTTGTATTATGTTGGCCATGTGTTCTGTATTCTAAGTGTTTGTATGATGTTAACCATGTGTTCTGTATTCTAAGTGTTTGTATGATGTTGGCCATGTGTTCTGTATTCTAAGTGTTTGTATGATGTTGGCCATGTGTTCTGTATTCTAAGTGTTTGTATGATGTTGGCCATGTGTTCTGTATTCTAAGTGTTTGTATTAGGTTGACCATGTGTTCTGTATTCTAAGTGTTTGTATGATGTTGGCCATGTGTTCTGTATTCTAAGTGTTTGTATTAGGTTGACCATGTGTTCTGTATTCTAAGTGTTTGTATGATGTTGGCCATGTGTTCTGTATTCTAAGTGTTTGTATTAGGTTGGCCATGTGTTCTGTATTCTAAGTGTTTGAATGATGTTGGCCATGTGTTCTGTATTCTAAGTGTTTGTATTAGGTTGGCCATGTGTTCTGTATTCTAAGTGTTTGTATTATGTTGGCCATGTGTTCTGTATTCTAAGTGTTTGTATGATGTTGGCCATGTGTTCTGTATTCTAAGTGTTTGTATTATGTTGGCCATGTGTTCTGTATTCTAAGTGTTTGTATAATGTTGGCCATGTGTTCTGTATTCTAAGTGTTTGTATTATGTTGGCCATATGTTCTGTATTCTAAGTGTTTTGTATTATGTTGGCCATGTGTTCTGTATTCTAAGTGTTTGTATGATGTTGGCCATGTGTTCTGTATTCTAAGTGTTTGTATTATGTTGGCCATGTGTTCTGTATTCTAAGTGTTTGTATTATGTTGGCCATGTGTTCTGTATTCTAAGTGTTTGTATGATGTTAGCCATGTGTTCTGTATTCTAAGTGTTTGTATGATGTTGGCCATGTGTTCTGTATTCTAAGTGTTTGTATTATGTTGGTCATGTGTTCTGTATTCTAAGTGTTTGTATTATGTTGGCCATGTGTTCTGTATTCTAAGTGTTTGTATTATGTTGGCCATGTGTTCTGTATTCTAAGTGTTTGTATGATGTTGGCCATGTGTTCTGTATTCTAAGTGTTTGTATGATGTTGGCCATGTGTTCTGTATTCTAAGTGTTTGTATTATGTTGGCCATGTGTTCTGTATTCTAAGTGTTTGTATTATGTTGGCCATGTGTTCTGTATTCTAAGTGTTTGTATTATGTTGGCCATGTGTTCTGTATTCTAAATGTTTGTATTATGTTGGCCATGTGTTCTGTATTCTAAGTGTTTGTATTATGTTGGCCATGTGTTCTGTATTCTAAGTGTTTGTATGATGTTGGCCATGTGTTCTGTATTCTAAGTGTTTGTATTATGTTGGCCATGTGTTCTGTATTCTAAGTGTTTGTATTATGTTGGCCATGTGTTCTGTATTCTAAGTGTTTGTATGATGTTGGCCATGTGTTCTGTATTCTAAGTGTTTGTATTATGTTGGCCATGTGTTCTGTATTCTAAGTGTTTGTATGATGTTGGCCATGTTCTGTATTCTAAGTGTTTGTATGATGTTGGCCATGTGTTCTGTATTCTAAGTGTTTGTATGATGTTGGCCATGTGTTCTGTATTCTAAGTGTTTGTATTATGTTGGCCATGTGTTCTGTATTCTAAGTGTTTGTATTAGGTTGACCATGTGTTCTGTATTCTAAGTGTTTGTATTAGGTTGACCATGTGTTCTGTATTCTAAGTGTTTGTATGATGTTGGCCATGTGTTCTGTATTCTAAGTGTTTGTATGATGTTGGCCATGTGTTCTGTATTCTAAGTGTTTGTATTATGTTGGCCATGTGTTCTGTATTCTAAGTGTTTGTATTATGTTGGCCATGTGTTCTGTATTCTAAGTGTTTGTATTATGTTGGCCATGTGTTCTGTATTCTAAGTGTTTGTATTATGTTGGCCATGTGTTCTGTATTCTAAGTGTTTGTATTATGTTGGCCATGTGTTCTGTATTCTAAGTGTTTGTATGATGTTGGCCATGTGTTCTTTATTCTAAGTGTTTGTATTATGTTGGCCATGTGTTCTGTATTCTAAGTGTTTGTATTATGTTGGCCATGTGTTCTGTATTCTAAGTGTTTGTATTATGTTGGCCATGTGTTCTGTATTCTAAGTGTTTGTATGATGTTAACCATGTGTTCTGTATTCTAAGTGTTTGTATGATGTTGGCCATGTGTTCTGTATTCTAAGTGTTTGTATGATGTTGGCCATGTGTTCTGTATTCTAAGTGTTTGTATGATGTTGGCCATGTGTTCTGTATTCTAAGTGTTTGTATTAGGTTGACCATGTGTTCTGTATTCTAAGTGTTTGTATGATGTTGGCCATGTGTTCTGTATTCTAAGTGTTTGTATTAGGTTGACCATGTGTTCTGTATTCTAAGTGTTTGTATGATGTTGGCCATGTGTTCTGTATTCTAAGTGTTTGTATTAGGTTGGCCATGTGTTCTGTATTCTAAGTGTTTGAATGATGTTGGCCATGTGTTCTGTATTCTAAGTGTTTGTATTAGGTTGGCCATGTGTTCTGTATTCTAAGTGTTTGTATTATGTTGGCCATGTGTTCTGTATTCTAAGTGTTTGTATGATGTTGGCCATGTGTTCTGTATTCTAAGTGTTTGTATTATGTTGGCCATGTGTTCTGTATTCTAAGTGTTTGTATAATGTTGGCCATGTGTTCTGTATTCTAAGTGTTTGTATTATGTTGGCCATATGTTCTGTATTCTAAGTGTTTTGTATTATGTTGGCCATGTGTTCTGTATTCTAAGTGTTTGTATGATGTTGGCCATGTGTTCTGTATTCTAAGTGTTTGTATTATGTTGGCCATGTGTTCTGTATTCTAAGTGTTTGTATTATGTTGGCCATGTGTTCTGTATTCTAAGTGTTTGTATGATGTTAGCCATGTGTTCTGTATTCTAAGTGTTTGTATGATGTTGGCCATGTGTTCTGTATTCTAAGTGTTTGTATTATGTTGGTCATGTGTTCTGTATTCTAAGTGTTTGTATTATGTTGGCCATGTGTTCTGTATTCTAAGTGTTTGTATTATGTTGGCCATGTGTTCTGTATTCTAAGTGTTTGTATGATGTTGGCCATGTGTTCTGTATTCTAAGTGTTTGTATGATGTTGGCCATGTGTTCTGTATTCTAAGTGTTTGTATTATGTTGGCCATGTGTTCTGTATTCTAAGTGTTTGTATTATGTTGGCCATGTGTTCTGTATTCTAAGTGTTTGTATTATGTTGGCCATGTGTTCTGTATTCTAAATGTTTGTATTATGTTGGCCATGTGTTCTGTATTCTAAGTGTTTGTATTATGTTGGCCATGTGTTCTGTATTCTAAGTGTTTGTATGATGTTGGCCATGTGTTCTGTATTCTAAGTGTTTGTATTATGTTGGCCATGTGTTCTGTATTCTAAGTGTTTGTATGATGTTGGCCATGTGTTCTGTATTCTAAGTGTTTGTATGATGTTGGCCATGTGTTCTGTATTCTAAGTGTTTGTATTAGGTTGACCATGTGTTCTGTATTCTAAGTGTTTTCTCCTGCTATTCTGTTCTCAATGTTGGATTATGTAAATTCTGCATTTCTTCAGTTTGTGTAAACTGTGAGCAAGAATAAATAAGCCCAATGTCAAAGTCGCCTGATCCCTCATTCACTATTGAAAAGATCAACTTGACCTATAAATAGGACATGATGACATGGTTTTCATAATTGCTCAACAAATCATTGTCTACAGATATTCTAAAATTATATCATTAACAATTAAAATAATTTAAACATGAAGTATCAAGGTGAGCAACGTTGCCATAGACCTAATAGTTGACCTTTTAGGATACTGGTTAGGCTACAGTGAAATGTGTGACCTTTTAGATAACAATAGCCTATAGGACTAATAGACAGGAAGCATCTCAGACGTAACCTAATGGGTTAATACTAGGTAGGTCTATCGATTGCACGTACAGGAAATTGATGTCATTATTTACCCTAATAACCTAGCTATTATATAATTTGGTTATCTCAGTTTTCATTTTTTTATTTTTATATCCTTGCTTCCCTTGTTTATAACATACTTTGTAGGCTATTTATATTCAACTACGAGATTTTCTCTGTGCAAAGTGATGTGGGAGGGCAAACTGTGATCTAAGGACACTCTTAGGTATTCTATGAGTGTTGTGAGGCAGGCGTCAGATCACTAGTGAATTCAAGTGATAACGTTAATAACGACGGTTTTGGGAAACGGCTTGAACGAAGGTTCTATTAATGAACTTAGCTTTTGGGAAACCAGGCCCAGAACCGTACCTTTTATGAAATTAACCAATTAGTAGCATCTCTGTGTGAAAATAACCAATCAGAACCGCCAATCAGAACCAATCAGAACCGCATACGCATACATTGTGATATTGTTGTATGGGTGGTATTAAACATTTTGTATTGTAGATATGTAGTGGTGTAATAATGTTATATGATGTACTGTTTTATATTTTGTTTTATATGTAATGTAAGTGTTTTAATATGTTTGGACCCCAGGAAGATTAGCAGCTACCTTGGCAGCAGCTAATGGGGATCCATAATAAATACAAATACAAAAGATCAATCAACTCTGTCCCTATGTGAAAGGACCAATCAACTGTGTCTCTCTGTGAAAGGACCAATCATCTGTGTCTCTCTATAAGAGACAGGGGTCCACCACTGAGTCAACCAGCTCCATATTTCATCTAAAAGAAAAGAGGCCAGGGAGACAACATGGATGACTCATTTTATAATCAGCCATCTTGGACTGGAGATCAACGGAACTCCTATGGCCTGGGTTTCTAGAAAACCCCATGGAACATTGACCTGGCTTCTCATTGGCCAACTCTGTAACTGTGATAATGTCCTGCCTACTGCCATCCATAATAGTGACAGATCTCTTTCCTGATTGGAAGAGAGAGGGATGTTGTGTCAGTCGGAAGGAGCCAAAGGGCAGAGAGGACGAGGAGAAGGACTTGATAGGGAGCGGATGAACCATGTTGGTGTCACGGAAGAGGGAGAGTCTGCGTACAACAAAAACTACAACCACAGAGGACGTAGTGAGGTCGAGCGCTATCGTGGGTCACTGCAGAGGAGACTACATGGCTTCTGCCAGCTCCTCACTGCAGAGGAGACTACATGGTTTCTGCCAGCTCCTCACTGCAGAGGAGACTACATGGTTTCTGCCAGCTCCTCACTGCAGAGGAGACCACATGGTTTCTGCCAGCTCCTCACTGCAGAGGAGACTACATGGTTTCTGCCAGCTCCTCACTGCAGAGGAGACTACATGGTTTCTGCCAGCTCCTCACTGCAGAGGAGACTACATGGTTTCTGCCAGCTCCTCACTGCAGAGGAGACTACATGGTTTCTGCCAGCTCCTCACTGCAGAGGAGACTACATGGTTTCTGCCAGCTCCTCACTGCAGAGGAGACTACGTGGTTTCTGCCAGCTCCTCACTGCAGAGGAGACTACGTGGTTTCTGCCAGCTCCTCACTGCAGAGGAGACTACGTGGTTTCTGCCAGCTCCTCACTGCAGAGGAGACTACATGGTTTCTGCCAGCTCCTCACTGCAGAGGAGACTACATGGTTTCTGCCAGCTCCTCACTGCAGAGGAGACTACATGGTTTCTGCCAGCTCCTCACTGCAGAGGAGACTACATGGTTTCTGCCAGCTCCTCACTGCAGAGGAGACTACATGGTTTCTGCCAGCTCCTCACTGCAGAGGAGACTACATGGTTTCTGCCAGCTCATCACTGCAGAGGAGACTACATGGTTTCTGCCAGCTCCTCACTGCAGAGGAGACTACATGGTTTCTGCCAGCTCCTCACTGCAGAGGAGACTACATGGTTTCTGCCAGCTCCTCACTGTAATTATGATCCAGTTGAAACAATAACAAAGTGCCAGCCCGCCTCTGTTTTGGTAAAAAAATCTGAGAGATGGGGCAGGAGAAATGTAACCACTCTCAGATTCATAGACATATCTATTGATACAAGGACGGACCATCCATGATATCAAAAGAATAGTTTCAGTCATGTTTTGAGGCTATACAGTGTTTGTTCAGAGTGTATTTTGGGTTCTGATGGGGTACGACAGTTGAACTAAGCTCCTGAGGAATGTATAAGTTATATTCTTCAAGAATAAATGGGCATTGATTTATAAGTCCGAAAACAAATGTAGCAGCTGCAGATTTCCACTTTAATTGATCTGCCCGGTAAAACGAAGGTTAAAAATAAAAGTTGCCTCGCTGACTGCACTTATCTTCCTGCGCCAGTGTATGATGTTGGTCATGTCCAGAAGGTGATTGGCTGACAGAAACCTAGTCAGAACACAGCAGCGGAGGAATTGAACAGCACTGTACTGGTAATGGCACGAGTAATGTTCTGTGATGCACGAAGCAATCCACTCCTCAACAACTTAAAATTACGTTCAGTAACATTTAGCAGACGCATGAGTTCAACCTAAGTGACTTACTGTACAGAGGCTGTCAACGTCGTCCGTGACACAGGCTTTCAACCTAAATCACTTACTGTACAGAAGCTGTCAACATGAACAGTGACACAGGCTTTCAACCTAAGTGACTTAATGTACAAAAGTTGTCAACATGAACAGTGACACAGGCTTTCAACCTAAGTGACTTACTGTACAGAAGCTGTCAACATGGACAGTGACACATACTGTCTATCCAGCACCATGATTTAATAATCTATCTAATCCACTCAGTCTTTATATCCAGCACCATGATTTAATAATCTATCTAACCCAGTCAGTCTTTATATCCAGCACCATGATTTAATAATCTATCTAATCCACTCAGTCTTTACATCCAGCACCATGATTTAATAATCTATCTAACCCAGTCAGTCTTTATATCCAACACCATGATTTAATAATCTATCTAACCCAGTCAGTCTTTATATCCAGCACCATGATTTAATAATCTATCTAACCCAGTCAGTCTTTATATCCAGCACCATGATTTAATAATCTATCTAATCCACTCAGTCTTTATATCCAGCACCATGATTTAATAATCTATCTAACCCAGTCAGTCTTTATATCCAGCACCATGATTTAATAATCTATCTAACCCAGTCAGTCTTTATATCCAGCACCATGATTTAATAATCTATCTAATCCACTCAGTCTTTATATCCAGCACCATGATTTAATAATCTATCTAACCCAGTCAGTCTTTATATCCAGCACCATGATTTAATAATCTATCTAATCCACTCAGTCTTTATATCCAGCACCATGATTTAATAATCTATCCAACCCAGTCAGTCTTTATATCCAGCACCATGATTTAATAATCTATCTAATCCACTCAGTCTTTATATCCAGCACCATGATTTAATAATCTATCTAACCCAGTCAGTCTTTATATCCAGCACCATGATTTAATAATCTATCTAATCCACTCAGTCTTTATATCCAGCACCATGATTTAATAATCTATCTAACCCAGTCAGTCTTTATATCCAGCACCATGATTTAATAATCTATCTAACCCAGTCAGTCTTTATATCCAGCACCATGATTTAATAATCTATCTAATCCACTCAGTCTTTATATCCAGCACCATGATTTAATAATCTATCTAACCCAGTCAGTCTTTATATCCAGCACCATGATTTAATAATCTATCTAATCCACTCAGTCTTTATATCCAGCACCATGATTTAATAATCTATCTAACCCAGTCAGTCTTTATATCCAGCACCATGATTTAATAATCTATCTAACCCAGTCAGTCTTTACATCCAGCACCATGATTTAATAATCTATCTAACCCAGTCAGTCTTTATATCCAGCACCATGATTTAATAATCTATCTAATCCACTCAGTCTTTATATCCAGCACCATGATTTAATAATCTATCTAACCCAGTCAGTCTTTATATCCAGCACCATGATTTAATAATCTATCTAATCCACTCAGTCTTTATATCCAGCACCATGATTTAATAATCTATCTAATCCACTCAGTCTTTACATCCAGCACCATGATTTAATAATCTATCTAACCCAGTCAGTCTTTACATCCAGCACCATGATTTAATAATCTATCTAATCCACTCAGTCTTTACATCCAGCACCATGATTTAATAATCTATCTAACCCAGTCAGTCTTTATATCCAGCACCATGATTTAATAATCTATCTAATCCAGTCAGTCTTTATATCCAGCACCATGATTTAATAATCTATCTAATCCAGTCAGTCTTTATATCCAGCACCATGATTTAATAATCTATCTAACCCAGTCAGTCTTTATATCCAGCACCATGATTTAATAATCTATCTAACCCAGTCAGTCTTTATATCCAGCACCATGATTTAATAATCTATCTAATCCAGTCAGTCTTTATATCCAGCACCATGATTTAATAATCTATCTAATCCACTCAGTCTTTATATCCAGCACCATGATTTAATAATCTATCTAACCCAGTCAGTCTTTATATCCAGCACCATGATTTAATAATCTATCTAATCCACTCAGTCTTTATATCCAGCACCATGATTTAATAATCTATCTAACCCAGTCAGTCTTTATATCCAGCACCATGATTTAATAATCTATCTAATCCACTCAGTCTTTATATCCAGCACCATGATTTAATAATCTATCTAACCCAGTCAGTCTTTATATCCAGCACCATGATTTAATAATCTATCTAATCCACTCAGTCTTTACATCCAGCACCATGATTTAATAATCTATCTAATCCACTCAGTCTTTATATCCAGCACCATGATTTAATAATCTACAGTTGAAGTCAGACGTTTACATACACTTTAGCCAACTACATTTAAACTCAGTTTTTCACATTTCCTGACATTTAATCGTAGTAAAAATTCCCTGTCTTAGGTCAGTTAGGATCACCACTTTATTTTAAGAATGTGAAATGTCAGAATAATAGTAGAGAGAATGATTTATTTCAGCTTTTATTTATTTCATCACATTCCCAGTGGGTCAGAAGTTTAAATACACTCAATTAGGATTTGGTAGCATTGCCTTTAAATTGTTTAACTTGGGTCAAACGTTTCGGGTAGCATTCCACAAGCTTTCCACAATAAGTTGGGTGAATTTTGGCCCATTCCTCCTGACAGAGCTGGTGTAACTGAGTCAGGTTTGTAGGCCTCATTGCTCGCACACACTTTTTCAGTTCTGCCCACACATTTTCTATGGGATTGAGGTCAGGGCTTTGTGATGGCCACTCCAATACCTTGACTTTGTTGTCCTTAAGCCATTTTGCCACAACTTTGGAAGTATGCTTGGGGTCATTGTCCATTTGGAAGACCCATTTGCGACCAAGATTTAACTTCCTGACTGATGTCTTGAGATGTTGCTTCAATATATCCACATAATTTTCCTTCCTCGTGATGCCATCTATTTTGTGAAGTGCACCAGTCCCTCCTGCAGCAAAGCACCCCCACAGCATGATGCTGCCACCCCCGTGCTTCACGGTTGGGATGGTGTTCTTCGGCTTGCAAGCTAACTCCTTTTTCCTCCAAACATAACGATGGTCATTATGGCCAAACAGTTCTAGTTTTGTTTCATCAGACCAGAGGACTGGTACAATCTTTGTCCCCATGTGTAGTTGCAAACTGTAGTCTGGCTTTTTTATGACGGTTTTGTTTTACGGTGGATATAGATACTCGTGTACCTGTTTCCTCCAGCATCTTCACAAGGTCCTTTGCTGTTGTTCTGGGATTGATTTGCACTTTTCGCACCAAAGTACGTTCATCTCTAGGAGACAGAACTCGTCTCCTTCCTAAGCGGTATGACGGCTGCATGGTACCATGGTGTTTATATTTGCGTGCTATTGTTTGTACAGATGAACATGGTACCTTCAGGCCTTTGGACATTGCTCCCAAGGATGAACCAGACTTGTGGAGGTCTACAATTTTGTTTTCTGAGTTTGAAGGTAGGCCTTGAAATATATCCACAGGTACACCTCCAATTTATTCAAATGATGTAAATTAGCCTATCAGAAGCTTCTAAAGCCATGACATCATTTTCTGGAATTTTCCAAGCTGTTTAAAGGCACAGTCAACTTAGTGTATATAAACTTCTGACCCACTGGAATTGTTATACAGTGAATTATAAGTGAAATAATCTGTCTGTAAACAATTGTTGGAAAAATTACTTGTCATGCAGAAAGTAGATGTCCTAACCGACTTGCCAAAACTATAGTTTGTTAACAAGAAACGTGTGGAGTGTTTGAAAAACAAGTTTTAATGACTCCAACCTAAGTGTATATAAACTTCCGACTTCAACTGCATATAACCAGCCTATTTGAATGTGAAGAGAAGCTCAAAGTGCTGCTACAGTGGTACTTTCTCCCCCGGGTCACTTTACTCTGGTTACAAGCTGCATACCATTCATTTGTCTCTGAATGTTGAAAAGCACCAAGGCTTTAAGTCATCAGGACAAACGACAGGTTGGCAGGAATGAAGGAAGGAAGGAAGGAAGGAAGGAAGGAAGGAAGGAAGGAAGGAAGGAAGGAAGGAAGGAAGGAGCAGTAATGTGTTCACTCCAGCCGCTTAGTATCACACACGATCTCCAATCAGAATTGAGCGTAAAATGGAGCGGAATATCAATTACTTTGGGGCCAAACATTTTACTGCTGGGTCTCACAAAATGGATTCAGACGGCTGCATGTTTTCCCAATGAGAGGAAAGCTCAGAACTTGTAAACGTGGTTGATGGTTTTTGGAGGATATTCACGCCCTGGCCTGACTCTATAAAAGTAACACATTTAGATAATAATAAGGTGTGTGCTTACATTTGTCCTATTTCACACGTACAAGTGCATTGGAAAGAGTCAGAGATCAGATATTATTGACGGCAACCATTGATCAATTAGGGTTAATTGCCTTGCTCAAGGGCACATCTACAGATTTTTCACCTAGTCGGCTCAGGGATTTGAACCAGCAATCTATTGGTTACTGGCACAACGCTCCTAACCGCTAGTCTACCTGCTGCCACGCTAGGCTAGTCTACCTGCTGCCCCACTAGGCTAGTCTACCTGCTGCCCCGCTAGGCTAGTCTCCCTGCTGCCCCACTAGGCTAGTCTACCTGCTGCCCCGCTAGGCTAGTCTACCTGCTGCCCCGCTAGGCTAGTCTACCTGCTGCCCCACTAGGCTAGTCTACCTGCTGCCCCACTAGGCTAGTCTACCTGCTGCCCCACTAGTCTACCCGCTGCCCCGCTAGGCTAGTCTACCTGCTGCCCCGCTAGGCTACCTGCTGCCCCACTCGTCTACCTGCTGCCCCGCTAGTCTACCTGCCGCCCGCTAGGCTAGTCTACCTGCTGCCCCGTTAGTCTAGTCTATCTGCTGCCTCGCTAGGCTAGTCTACCTGCTGCCCTGCTAATCTACCTGCTGCCCCGCTAGGCTAGTCTACCTGCTGCCCCACTAGGCTAGTCTACCTGCTGCCCCGCTAGTCTACCTGCTGCCCCACTAGGCTAGTCTACCTGCTGCCCCGCTAGGCTAGTCTACCTGCTGCCCTGCTAGTCTACCTGCTGCCCCGCTAGGCTAGTCTACCTGCTGCCCCACTAGGCTAGTCTACCTGCTGCCCCGCTAGGCTAGTCTACCTGCTGCCCTGCTAGTCTACCTGCTGCCCCGCTAGGCTAGTCTACCTGCTGCCCCGCTAGGCTAGTCTACCTGCTGCCCCGCTAGGTTAGTCTACTTGCTGCCCCGCTAGGCTAGTCTACCTGCTGCCCCGCTAGGCTAGTCTACCTGCTGCCCCGCTAGGCTAGTCTACCTGCTGCCCCGCTAGGCTAGTCTACCTGCTGCCCCGCTAGGCTAGTCTACCTGCTGGCCCGCTAGTCTACCTGCTGCCCCGCTAGGCTAGTCTACCTGCTGGCCCCCTAGTCTACCTGCTGCCCCGCTAGGCCAGTCTACCTGCTGCTGCTGCCCCGCTAGGCTAGTCTACCTGCTGCCCCGCTAGGCTAGTCTACTTGCTGCCCCGCTAGGCTAGTCTACCTGCTGCCCCGCTAGGCTAGTCTACCTGCTGCCCCACTAGGCTGGTCTACCTGCTGCCCCACTAGGCTAGTCTACCTGCTGCCCCGCTAGTCTACCTGCTGCCCCGCTAGTCTACCTGCTGCCCCGCTAGGCTAGTCTACCTGCTGCCCCGCTAGTCTACCTGATGCCCCGCTAGTCTACCTGCTGCCCCACTAGTCTACCTGCTGCCCCACTAGTCTACCTGCTGCCCCGCTAGTCTACCTGCTGCCCCGCTAGTCTACCTGCTGCCCCACTAGTCTACCTGCTGCCCCACTAGTCTACCTGCTGCCCCGCTAG
>NW_025533573.1:272500-297500 GCF_020615455.1 Coregonus clupeaformis | reverse complement strand
AGACAGACAGACAGACAGACAGACAGACAGACAGACAGACAGACAGACAGACAGACAGGCAGACAGGCAGGCAGGCAGACAGACAGGCAGACAGGCAGGCAGGCAGACAGACAGACAGGCAGGCAGGCAGGCAGGCAGACAGACAGACAGACAGACAGACAGACAGACAGACAGACAGACAGACAGACAGACAGACAGACAGACAGACAGACAGACAGACAGACAGACAGACTGTCTGTCCTCTCATTCTAACCTTGCTAAAACTTAAGGTTTGCTTAAATAAGAATAGCCTTTGGGCTTATAAGAGCACTAAAAGGGCAGCTAGACTTTCAAATCAAATCAAATCAAATGTTATTTGCCACATGCGCCGAATAAAACAGGTGTAGACATTACAGTGAAATGCTTACTTACAAGCCCTTAACCAACAATAATAAAAAAAAAAGTGTTAAGTAAAAAACATTAAAGCAAATAACTAAAGAGCAGCAGTAAAATAAAATAACAGTAAGGAGGCTATATACAGGGGGTACCGGTACAGAGTCAATGTGCGGCTAGTCGAGGTAATTGAGGTAATATGTATGTACATGTGGGTAGAGTTAAAGTGACTATGCATAAATAATAGACAGAGTAGCAGCAGCGTAAAAGACGGGGGTGAGGGTGTGGGGGGCAGTGCAAATAGTCCGGGTAGTCTTATGGCTTGGGGGTAGAAGCTGTTGAGAAGCCTTTTGGACCTAGACTTGGCGCTCCGGTACCGCTTGACGTGCGGTAGCAGAGAGAACAGTCTATGACTAGGGTGGCTGGAGTCTTTGACAATTTTGAGGGCCTTCCTCTGACACCGCCTGGTATAGAGGTCCTGGATGGCAGGAAGCTTGGCCCCAGTGATGTACTGGGCCGTACGCACTACCCTCTGTAGTGCCTTGCCGTCGGAGGCCAAGCAGTTGCCATACCAGGCGGTGATGCAACCAGTCAGGATGCTCTCGATGGTGCAGCTGTAGAACCTTTTGAGGATCTGAGGACCCATGCCAAATCTTTTCAGTCTCCTGAGGGGGAATAGGGTTTGTCGTGCCCTCTTCACGACTGTCTTGGTGTGTTTGGACCATGATAGCTCGTTGGTGATGTGGACAACAAGGAACTTGAAGCTCTCAACCTGTTCCACTACAGCCCCGTCGATGAGAATGGGGGCGTGCTCAGTCCACTTTTTATTCCTGTAGTCCACAATCATCTCCTTTGTCTTGATCACGTTGAGGGAGAGGTTGTTATCCTGGCACCACACGGCCAGAACTCTGACCTCCTCCCTATAGGCTGTCTCATCGTTGTCGGTGATCAGGCCTACCACTGTTGTGTCTTCGGCAAACTTAATGATGGTGTTGGAGTCGACTTTAAAGGCTCAGTGTGAATTTTGTATGTTTTATATATATATATATATATATATATATATATATACAGTGGGGAGAACAAATATTTGATACACTGCCGATTTTGCAGGTTTTCCTACTTACAAAGCATGTAGAGGTCTGTAATTTTTTATCATAGGTACACTTCAACTGTGAGAGACGGAATCTAAAACAAAAATCCAGAAAATCACATTGTATGATTTTTAAGTAATTAATTTGCATTTTATTGCATGACATAAGTATTTGATACATCAGAAAAGCAGAACTTAATATTTGGTACAGAAACCTTTGTTTGCAATTACAGAGATCATACGTTTCCTTTAGGTCTTGACCAGGTTTGCACACACTGCAGCAGGGATTTTGGCCCACTCCTCCATACAGACCTTCTCCAGATCCTTCAGGTTTTGGGGCTGTCGCTGGGCAATACGGACTTTCAGCTCCCTCCAAAGATTTTCTATTGGGTTCAGGTCTGGAGACTGGCTAGGCCACTCAAGGACCTTGAAATGCTTCTTACGGAGCCACTCCTTAGTTGCCCTGGCTGTGTGTTTCGGGTCATTGTCATGCTGGAAGACCCAGCCACGACCCATCTTCAATGCTCTTACTGAGGGAAGGAGGTTGTTGGCCAAGATTTCGCGATACATGGCCCCATCCATCCTCCCCTCAATATGGTGCAGTCGTCCTGTCCCCTTTGCAGAAAAGCATCCCCAAAGAATGATGTTTCCACCTCCATGCTTCACGGTTGGGATGGTGTTCTTGGGGTTGTACTTATCCTTCTTCTTCCTCCAAACAGGGCGAGTGGAGTTTAGACCAAAAAGCTCTATTTTTGTCTCATCAGACCACATGACCTTCTCCCATTCCTCCTCTGGATCATCCAGATGGTCATTGGCAAACTTCAGACGGGCCTGGACATGCGCTGGCTTGAGCAGGGGGACCTTGCGTGCGCTGCAGGATTTTAATCCATGACGGCGTAGTGTGTTACTAATGGTTTTCTTTGAGACTGTGGTCCCAACTCTCTTAAGGTCATTGACCAGGTCCTGCCGTATATTTCTGGGCTGATCCCTCACCTTCCTCATGATCATTGATGCCCCACGAGGTGAGATATTGCATGGAGCCCCAGACCGAGGGTGATTGACCGTCATCTTGAACTTCTTCCATTTTCTAATAATTGCGTCAACAGTTGTCCTGTAGTCCTGTAGCCCATCCCAGCCTTGTGCAGGTCTACAATGTTATCCATGATGTCCTTACACAGCTCTCTGGTCTTGGCCATTGTGGAGAGGTTGGAGTCTGTTTGATTGAGTGTGTGGACAGGTGTCTTTTATACAGGTAACGAGTTCAAACAGGTGCAGTTAATACAGGTAATGAGTGGAGAACAGGAGGGCTTCTTAAAGAAAAACTAACAGGTCTGTGAGAGCCGGAATTCTTACTGGTTGGTAGGTGATCAAATACTTATGTCATGCAATAAAATGCAAATTAATTACTTAAAAATCATTCTATGTGATTTTCTGGATTTTTGTTTTAGATTCCGTCTCTCACAGTTGAAGTGTACCTATGATAAAAATTACAGTCCTCTACATGCTTTGTAAGTAGGAAAACCTGCATCAAATACTTGTTCTCCCCACTATATATATATATATATATATGTCATGACTCTCCCTGGGTGAGGATCAAAGGCCTCGTATCAGCTTGGCAAATGGCTGACAACAACCAGACCCTCCTACCCACGGGGGAGGTGGGGGGTGTCGGGGGGGCTGTGCCGGACTTGACACCTTAATACTGCCATAAATTAGAGATAGATTATCCTATCTCTGGCCCTCTAGGATGGTGAAAGGAATATCCTTTGTTACAGAGACTTTTGCCACCCAAAAAATTCAACATCCAACAATGAACATTGGGACAATATATTTCAACATCCAAACGTTGGGAATGATGAGAAATGGAATATGGAAACTTAATGTATATTTTGTGATGTCATTAAAAATGTTATAAAGACGTTATAACTAAAACATTGTGACTTGAAGAGCTTTTACACTGTGTATATCAGGTTTACATCCTTTCACGTTGTGTAGAAAATATCAAGGAGGAAGACAATGTTTTCGTGAAGATAGGAATGTGATTTTAGCTTTCTAACGAAATCATAGTGATAATAATGCTTTTGCTTCGTAACTAGCCACGCCCGAGGGAGCTCAGAGAGCGCGTCAGTATGACGGACACGCTCCTCTTTACCAGAGTGCATAAAAGACTGAGATAATAATTATCAGATCAGACTAGATGGACCTCAAGCTGCAGCTTAGGTCTCCATTGGTTACGACCCTGAAAATCAACACGAGGTGAAGACGACAAAGTTGCCTCCACTAACAGTCAACGTTACGGCTGAGTAGCTGTTCTAAGGACTGTATCTAAGAAGGTGAATTTAAGTGGGACCATGCTGTTACTCTCTTCAAACCATCGTCTACTACACTGCTCTCATCACCCCACAGGGGATCATCCACACTGATTAGCCGTCCTCAGAAGACCACTTCCAGAACGAGTGAAAGTAAACAGACGACTAAGAAGAAGGACATTGTGACCTCTTGTGGACAATCTGAGCCTTACATCTGAGCCTTACATCTAAAAGGCCATCTGAAAAGAGAAGGCCCAATCGACCCTTTCCACGAAGGCCTGGGTCCAACAGAGACGACGAAGACAAACACGTAAATACATGCATTACTTCTTACCAAACGGACGGCAGTTCTGGGCAAAAATATTAGGATTACTATGAGCGTAGGTCCATGTGTATCCAAGTGTTTTTCTCTCTCTCTCTCTTTAACTCGCCATCTTTTGTAACAAGTGTCATATTGTGTTAGTCCGCTAGGGACCTGTTTTCTTTGAATTAAGTTTCTAATCCCTACCTATACCGTGTACGTGTTTGTATCTTGTGTTAACATTTTATATTAGTTAGTAAAGAAAAAATTTAATCAATTTGTGTGGTACGGAATGATCAATAAGACCCGGGTTCGTGCAGACTTAAAGAGCCTACGACTTTCAGAATGAGACTGATATGAGGTAAATTATTAATAAATGACTGTTAAATGATAAGAGATATCAAGATATCTTTAGAGTTAATTCGGGAAACGGTAACTCGTTAAACAACTTTTCCCGTGGTGCCCCAAATTCTTAATGAGTTAATTGTTTACATGATTAATTTAATCTAGTAACAATTAAACATAGTAGGTAATTATTAGATAAATAATAGTCACCACAATAATGAAAGTCACGTCATGACAGATACACACTTTGAAATAGTGATGACGATAATGCCTTTTAGTGTAAGAGCTGTTTGAAAAGACCACCTGAAATCTCAGCCTGTTTTGGTGGGATGGAATATTGGCCTGTCTGGTGACATCCCCAGGCGGTAAATTAGTTTATAGACCAATGAGAAGCGAATTCCAAAACTCTCTGCCAATTACAGATAGTTTTCAGTTTTCCCCTCCCTACTCAGACCACTCCCAAACAGTCCTAGCAAAATTCTTGCTTGAGAAATTGTCTTTGCTAAGAAGCTATTTTTGTTTATTTTTGACCATTTAAATTGAAAACACTCATATTAAGGTACTTCATTGTTACCCAGAAATGAATTGATATCGAAATAAACACAAAAAATGGCTGCATTGGGCCTTTAAGTTACATAAGTGTGATTTAGAATTCTGACAACCCTAGTCTCTGGTCCAGTCATGTTGTGTTTGTCCTAGCATAGACGAAGACCCTTTAGAGGCTTAGCGCTCTCTCTCTCTCTCTCTCTCTCTCTCTCTCTCTCTCTCTCTCTCTCTCTCTCTCTCTCTCTCTCTAACTCTGTCTCTCTCTCTCTTTCTTTCTCTCTCTCTTTCTCTCTCTCTCTCTCTCTCTCTCTCACTCTCTCTGTCTCTCTCTCTCTCTCTCTCTAACTCTGTCTCTCTCTCTCTCTCTCTCTCTCTCTCTCTCTCTCTCTCTCTCTCTCTCTCTCTCTCTCTCTCTCTCTCTCTCTCTCATGGATTTAGGCAGAGTATAAGGGGTTAGAAAGAGAAGAATGGGGTATAAAATATGTGAGATTGTGGTTTTAGCTAAAAAGCTGACTTACTGCTTTTTCTCTCTGAGTGCCAGCCTGATCACATTCCTGGAGTGTACCAGCTTATGTCTGCCTCCAGGGTGTTAGTGGTCTCTCGGGCTTCCACGTTGACAAGGGCAACAGGAGGATGGCTTCAGAGTGGCCAATCAGTTAGCAGGTGAGAGGCCGTTACATACTCCTGGAGATCACTCTCCTCTCCTCTCCTCTCCTCTCCTCTCCTCTCCTCTCCCTCTCCTCTCCTCTCCTCTCCCTCTCCTCTCCTCTCCTCTCCCTCTCCTCTCCTCTCCTCTCCCCTCCTCTCCCTCTCCTCTCCTCTCCCCTCCTCTCCTCTCCCTCTCCTCTCCTCTCCTCTCCTCTCCTCTCCTCTCCTCTCCTCTCCTCTCCTCTCCTCTCCTCTCCTCTCCTCTCCTCTCCTCTCCTCTCCAGTGTGTCCTCTTGTTTTATTCATCTGTCTGTATCTCTAACAGCACCACAGGTTAAACATTCATACAAACAGCCTGAGCTTCTCACATTGATAGGAGCAACAAGGATAGAAACACCAAGATGGTCAAGAGTGACTGCTGTTGATTGTAAGGGCTCAATCATCCACAGTGTATATTTGGGGAGCACACACAGGGGCTCTCCTGGCTCTTAGGTCATCATGTATTTATTTGATTCCATCCGAGGGTTTTTTTGGAAATCACAAATTCTGAAAAACACAAAATATCCAATTTAATACTCAGCTGCTCGCAGCAAAGATCGTTCCAGCTGCCAGTTCACACCTCCGTCTTAGAGCCTCTCCAATCTGATAACTTTATGCATTTTTCAGTTGTAGTGGAAAATACATCTGACCTACACAGATCAAAATGCTTCAACTTGTTCCATTGTCTGCGTCCCAAGAGGCTCCCCCTATAGTGACCAGAGCCCCGGTCAAAAGGAGCAATGGCAACATATTTCCAAGCCACCGTAATGCACTTTTGACGAAATCTTCAACAGCGGCAATTGAGAATGAACACTAAGAAGAACGTTCAGTCGGGAGTCAGTGTTCAAAACAATATTTTCTTCCTCTATGTTATCTATTACAGAGTCATTTTCCTATTGAATGCCAGACCATTGTAATAACTGTCAGCGATTAACAGGACTACCTAATGCACGTGTGTGTGTGTGTGCGTGTGTACTTGTGTGCATCCGTGTGTGTGTGTGTATGTTTGTGTTTGTGTGTGTGATCAAAGGGTAAATCATTTGAATAAGTTAATAAAGGGTAAAGATTGACGTTTGTAATTAAATGCGCTCTCTCAGTCAACAATGTGACAGCCCTTACCGCTCCTCAGAGAGAGGGCTATGAGTCAAACCAACGAGGGTCCTCGTCAAAATGCTTATGACAGGAATCTGGCACACTGTGGGATCACTGTGTGTGTGTGTGTGTGTGAAAGTGAGAGTGTGTGTATTTGGATTTGAAGTTGAAGGAGGACTTGGATCTTTTCCTGTCTACGATATGTTGACATAGTCAGTCTTTCTGACAGAATGGAGTCTCCAATGTGTGCATGCCCTTTCTGATAGATAGGGCCACAGAGTTGATGTTCATATTCAATAGAATCCTTAGTTGTTTTCCTAAATAATTCAACAATGAGCAAACAGCAATCATGCACATTGATTTAGGGGCTAGGCCTACTGTAAATTACATTATGGCTGAGCATGGACATGCCAAACATTGTCAATAAGCAAGATTAAATTCATTATTGATAAGGCCTAAAAAGAGAACGCATAAATAATCAAAATTCTAAACAAAATGAAACAACTTGTTCCAAACTTTTCACAGCAACTGGACAAAGATCCAAAATAAATAGAAAGGGAGAATGTCCAATCACCATTACACTGCTCCTAAATAGGCCTATGTTTTATGAACATAATGGGAACCATCTTACAGATCAGATCGCATTCATCTCCAGGAGTGTTATTGCAAGCGTGCCACGGACGTTGTCACCATAACACCAGAAAGGTGAATCATTCTAATAACTTAAAAACAAAATGAAACAAAAAAACAAGCAATCAGTATTTTTTTATATATACAACAACAATAAATACATGTGAAATGTAATGATGTCATAAAACCACCAGCATAAAAAAAGACACACAATGCTGTTGAACCCGCCTGCTTGGGTTTTGAACATATGAAAAGAAAAACAAGTAATTTTGACAAGTTACAGATAACTTCTAAATTGGAGGTTCACGTATTCACTGAGGTTCTCATCTCTCGTTTCATGAGGGGGTTTTACGCACGTCCAAAATGTGACCTGCATGGCTAAAATAATGTGGGTCTGCCTACAATACATAGATAACAAGGGAATGTCAGCTCACTGTTTTACTCCTCTCAAACTTGATATTTTAATAAGGCTTTGGTGATTAAGATTTATTTCCAAGCGGTCTCAGGAGCCAAACCCTTTATCGACAGTCTTGACTACTTTGCGATTGAATTGGGCAGACAAAAAATTAAGCCTTAATTGATAGGAGGGGAGGCTATGCCTGGTTTTTAATCAAATAAAATGAAATGGGAAAAAACATGAGTTTTATATGTTTCTAAAGACAAAGTATACAGACACAAAAAGCACATTACGCAACTCTTCTATCTATCTATCTATCTATCTATCTGTCTGTCTGTCTGTCTGTCTGTCTGTCTGTCTGTCTGTCTGTCTGTCTGTCTGTCTGTCTGTCTGTCTGTCTGTCGTTTCTGTTGTCGTCTGTGTCTGTTGTTGTCTGTTGTTGCTGTCTGTCTGTCTGTCTGTCTGTCTGTCTGTCTGTCTGTCTGTCTGTCTGTCTGTCTGTCTGTCTGTCTGTCTGTCTGTCTGTCTGTCTGTCTGTCTGTCTGTCTGTCTGTCTGTCTGTCTGTCTGTCTGTCTGTCTGTCTGTCCCTGCCTGCCTGCCTGCCTGCCTGCCTGCCTGTCTGTCTGCCTGCCTGCCTGTCTGCCTGCCTGCCTGCCTGCCTGCCTGCCTGCCTGCCTGTCTGCCTGCCTGCCTGCCTGCCTGCCTGCCTGCCTGCCTGCCTGCCTGCCTGCCTGCCTGCCTGCCTGCCTGCCTGCCTGCCTGCCTGCCTGCCTGCCTGCCTGCCTGCCGCCTGCCTGCCTGCCTGCCTGCCTGCCTGCCTGCCTGCCTGCCTGCCTGCCTGCCTGCCTGCCTGCCTGCCTGCCTGCCCGCCTGCCTGCCTGCCTGCCTGCCTGCCTGCCTGCCTGCCTGCCTGCCTGCCTGCCTGCCTGCCTGCCTGCCTGCCTGCCTGCCTGCCTGCCTGCCTGCCTGCCTGCCTGCCTGCCTGCCTGCCTGCCTGCCTGCCTGCCTGCCTGCCTGCCTGCCTGCCTGCCTGCCTGCCTGCCAGCCAGCCAGCCAGCCAGCCAGCCAGCCAGCCAAAAATAACCTGGAAGCACCTGGATGATCATCAATACTCTTGGAAGAATGTTCTATGGCCAGTTGATTAAAAAGTATAACTTTGTGGACGTGATGGGTCCCATTATCTCTGGCAAAAACCAAACACTGCATTCCACAGTAAGAACCTCATACCAACGGTCAAGCATGGTGGTGGTAGTGTGATGGTTTGGGGATGCTTTGCTGCCTCAGGACCTGGACGACTTGTCTTAATAGAAGGAACCATGAATTATTCTCTGTATTAAAGAATTCTACAGGAGAATGTCAGGCTGAAGCTGAAGCGCATCTGGGTCATGCAGCAACACAATGATCCAAAACACACCATCAAGTCTACATGAAAATGGCTAAAAATCAACAAATTTGAAGTTTTGGAATGGCCTAGTCAAAGTCCAGACCTAATCCCAATTGAGATGTTGTGGGAGGACTTGAAATGAGCAGTTCATGCTTGAAAACCCACAAATGCAACTGATTTAAAGCAGTTCTGCATGGAAGAGGGGGCCAAACTTCCTCCACAAAGACGTGAAAGACTGATCAACAACAGTCATTGCAGCTCAAGGTGGCACAACCAGTTATTAAGAGGGCAATAACTTTTCACACAGGGGCATTGGGTGTTGCATAACTTTGTTTATTAAATAAATGAAATATGTATGTAATTGTTGTGTTATTTGTTCACTCAGGTTCCCTTTATCTAATATTAGGTTTTGGTTGACGATCTAATAACATTCAGTATCAAAAATATGCAGAAATAGAGAAAATTAGAAAGGAGGCAAATACTGTTTCACGGCACTCCATAAATAAATGTTTTTTTGAGATCGGTGTGGAAGAACTCGACTGGCCTGCACAGAGCCCTGACCTCAACCCCATCGAACACCTTTGTGATGAATTGGAACGCCGACTGAGAGCCAGCCTAATCGCCCAACATCCAGTGCCCGACCTCACTAATGCTCTTGTGGCTGAATGGAAGCAAGTCCCCGCAGCAATGTTCCAACATCTAGTGGAAAGCCTTCCCAGAAGAGTGGAGGATGTTATAGCAGCAAAGGGGGGACCAACTCCATATTAATGCCCATGATTTTGGAATGAGATGTTTGACAAGCAGGTGTCCACAAACGTTTGGTCATGCAGTGTATATAGCTCAGGGGATGTAGCTCATTTGGTAGAGCATGGCGTTTGCAACGCCAGGGTTGTGGGTTCGATAAAATAATGTATGCACTAACTGTAAGTCGCTCTGGATAAGAGCGTCTGCTAAATGACTAAAATGTAAATGTAAATATATATATATATATGACTGTCTATCATGCTGGGAGAGAGAGAGAGAGGTGGTTAGTTAGGGCCTTTTGATTAAAGCAGAGTCCTAGTGAGAGGATTCTGAATGATTGAACCCAATGTTCTGCCGGCCCTCAAATCCTCTGCAAATGTTACTATTCCTTTAAATATGAATGCATATTTATCTATCTGAACTTTCTCTATCATGCTGGGAGATGATTAGGTCACTGTCTGAGTGAGGGAATTCTCTCTGAGAGAGGAGTCTGAATAATCACTATGAACTGAATGTTCTGCCCTCAAAACCTGTGTTGCAAATGTTTTTTTTTTCTCCTTTATATAAATCTGCTACTGTTTGAGATGACGGAGGCAGGGCGAGAGAGAGAACAAGAGAGAGAAAGAGAGAGAACAAGAGAGAGAGAGAGAGAGATCTCCAGGAGTATGTAACTCCTAACTGATTGACCACCCAGAAGCTATCCTCCTGTTTCCCTTGTCATTGTGGAAGCCTGAGAGACAGAGTGGGGAGGGGGGCCGGGAGAGGGGGGAGGAGGGGGCTGGAGGGGGAGAGGGGGGGGGAGAGGGAGAAACCCAGAGCAGCTGGAAGGCTGGGGTAGCAAGGTGTTCCTCTGTGGACAGGTTCAAGGCAACATGATAAAGAGCTCCTCCTGGTATGTGATGTCAGAGGGTATTGCTGAATGCTAAGTTATCACAGCACATTGTTCCATCGGAGTTGGCAGAGTTCAGGCCCGTCCTGCTAAAGAGAAAGGGTCAGTAATGTTTTGGAAAAGTGGAACGTACAACCGAAGTATATGAAGGCTCCCACTATTAGTGCTCCCACTGTCTTCTAGTCATGATTAACATTAGTGATGAAGATGATGATGATGACTGTGTCTGTGACTGCCCCAAACGTGACCTGACAGGAGGAGGCATGGCCGTCCCTGGCCTGAAAACAGGCCATCCCTGGCCCAAAAACTGTCCGTCCCTGGCCTGAAAACTGTCCGTCCCTGGCCCAAAAAATGTCAGTCCTGACCCTCCTGTGTCAGAGTGAAAACCCCCTGTGGCACTGAACTGTGGACAGTTAGAATGACGCTGTATACTTGCCCCTTTTAATCATGATGCCGGCTGTGTTTAAAGAATACATTAAAGTCACTGATTCAAGGGGAGTGTGATTATCTATCATAACCCTGGTCCAGAACAAAGATGAAAGGTTATCTATCACAACCCTGGTCCAGAACAAAGATGAAAGGTTATCTATCACAACCCTGGTCCAGAACAAAGATGAAAGGTTATCTATCACAACCCTGGTCCAGAACAAAGATGAAAGGTTATCTATCACAACCCTGGTCCAGAACAAAGATGAAAGTTTATCTATCACAACCCTGTTCCAGAACAAATATGAAAGGTTATCTATCACAACCCTGTTCCAGAACAAAGATGAAAGGTTATCTATCACAACCCTGTTCCAGAACAAAGATGAAAGGTTATCTATCACAACCCTGTTCCAGAACAAAGATGAAAGGTTATCTATCACAACCCTGGTCCAGAACAAAGATGAAAGGTTATCTATCACAACCCTGTTCCAGAACAAAGATGAAAGGTTATCTATCACAACCCTGTTCCAGAACAAAGATGAAAGTTTATCTATCACAACCCTGTTCCAGAACAAAGATGAAAGGTTATCTATCACAACCCTGTTCCAGAACAAAGATGAAAGGTTATTTATCACAACCCTGTTCCAGAACAAAGATGAAAGGTTATCTATCACAACCCTGTTCCAGAACAAAGATGAAAGAGGAGCAGGAGCAGCCACTTTAATGTCTGGCGTCTCTCTTATCATAGATAGGTCTGGATACTGTGGGCATAGGCCCACCCACTGGGGAGCTAGGCCCACCCACTGGGGAGCTAGGCCCACCCACTGGAGGGCATAGGCCCACCCACTGGAGGGCATAGGCCCACCCACTGGGGAGCTAGGCCCAGCCAATCAGAATGAGTTTTTCCACACAAAAGGGCTTTATTACAGACAGTTTCATCAGATGTCTGGGTGGCTGGTCTCAGACGATCCCGCAGGTGAAGAAGTCGGATGTGGAGTTCCTGTGCTGACGTGTTTACACGTGGTCTGCGGTTGTGATGCCTCTGTCATGCCAAATTCTCTAAAATGACATTGGCTTATGCTAGAGAAATGAACATGGAATTCTCTGGCAACAGCTCTGCAGTCAGCATATCAATTGCACACTCCCTCAAAACTTAAGACATCTGTGGCATTGTGTTGTGTGACAAAACTGCACATTTTAGAGTGGCCTTTTATTGTCCCCAGCTTAAAGAGCACGTGTGTAATGATCATGCTGTTTAATCAGCTTCTTGATATGCCACATATCTTGGCAAAGGAGAAATGCTCACTAACAGGGATGTAAACAAATTTGTGCACAATTTGATTTGAG
Organism: Coregonus clupeaformis; assembly: GCF_020615455.1. Classification (NCBI taxonomy): domain Eukaryota; kingdom Metazoa; phylum Chordata; class Actinopteri; order Salmoniformes; family Salmonidae; genus Coregonus; species Coregonus clupeaformis. The sequence continues at coordinate 284,940 of NW_025533573.1, read as the reverse complement.
AGAAATAAGCTTTTTGTGCATATAGAACATTTCTGGGACCTTTTATTTCAGCTCATGAAACATGGGACCAACACTTTATGTGTTGTGTTTATATTTTTGTTAGGTATATACAGTATGATAGGATAGGATTTGATAAGACATGATATAATAGAGTTTAATCTTTATCTAAATCAATACTCATTAACGTTAGATTATATGCATCCTAAAACCACCCTGTTCCCTATAGTTCACCCCTATGGGGCCAAATGGCACCCTGTTCCCTACAGTTCACCCCTATGGGGCCAAATGGCACCCTGTTCCCTACAGTTCACCCCTATGGGGCCAAATGGCACCCTGTTCCCTACAGTTTACCCCTATGGGGCAAAATGCCACCCTGTTCCCTACAGTTCACCCCTATGGGCCTGGTAATAAGAACTGCATATAATACAGAATAAAGAATAATCTTAATTTGAGCCAGTTTGCTACAGCAGGAAAATAATCCTGCAGCAACAGGAAATGTGAATTATTATGTGGATTATAATGAATTGCCATTTTTGTCTTTTTTTTTTATGTTGTTGAAATTGTTGAAAAAAAAGTGGAAATTACAAACTTCAGAAACCTTTTTTAAAACCTCAAATACACTACATGTTTTACATTTCCTGTATTGCAGAAAGGTTATCCTGCAACATGGTGATGAAATTAAGATCCTACATCTGTGAGGTACCATTTGGGATGCTGCCACTGGATGCATCACGCTGCTGGCTTCCAATATTATTGATGAAGATGGTGTAAGATCAGGGTTATGATGAGGTGATTAGCTCCAGCAGGTATATCTCACTGGTCATCCCCAAAGCCAACACCTCCTTTGGCTGTCATTCCTTCCAGTTCTCTGCTGCCAATGACTGGAACGAATTGCAAAAATCTCTGAAGCTGGAGACTCTTATCTCCCTCACTAACTTTAAGCATCAGTTGTCAGAGCACCTTACCGATCACTGCACCTGTACACAGCCCATCTGAAATTAGCCCACCCAACTACCTCATCCCTATATTGTTATTTATTTTGCTCATTTGCACCCCATTATCTCTATTTGCACATCATCTCTTGCACATCTATCATTCCAGTGTTAATACTAATTGTAATTATTTTGCACTATAGCCAATTTATTGCCTTACCTCCATAACTTGCTACATTTGCACACACTGCATATACAGGTAAAAGTCAGTAAATTAGAATATTTTGAAAAACTTGATTTATTTCAGTAATTGCATTCAAAAGGTGTAACTTGTACATTATATTTATTCATTGCACACAGACTGATGCATTCAAATGTTTATTTCATTTAATTTTGATGATTTGAAGTGGCAACAAATGAAAATCCAAAATTCCGTGTGTCACAAAATTAGAATATTACTTAAGGCTAATACAAAAAAGGGATTTTTTAGAAATGTTGGCCAACTGAAAAGTATGAAAATGAAAAATATGAGCATGTACAATACTCAATACTTGGTTGGATCTCCTTTTGCCTCAATTACTGCATTAATGCGGCGTGGCATGGAGTCGATGAGTTTCTGGCACTGCTCAGGTGTTATGAGAGCCCAGGTTGCTCTGATAGTGGCCTTCAACTCTTCTGCGTTGTTGGGTCTGGCATTCTGCATCTTCCTTTTCACAATACCCCACAGATTTTCTATGGGGCTAAGGTCAGGGAGTTGGCTGGCCAATTTAGAACAGAAATACCATGGTCCGTAAACCAGGCACGGGTAGATTTTGCGCTGTGTGCAGGCGCCAAGTCCTGTTGGAACCTGAAATCTCCATCTCCATAGAGCAGGTCAGCAGCAGGAAGCATGAAGTGCTCTAAAACTTGCTGGTAGACGGCTGCGTTGACCCTGGATCTCAGGAAACAGAGTGGACCGACACCAGCAGATGACATGGCACCCCAAACCATCACTGATGGTGGAAACTTTACACTAGACTTCAGGCAACGTGGATCCTGTGCCTCTCCTGTCTTCCTCCAGACTCTGGGACCTCGATTTCCAAAGGAAATGCAAAATTTGCTTTCGTCAGAAAACATGACTTTAGACCACTCAGCAGCAGTCCAGCTCTTTTTTTCCTTAGCCCAGGTGAGACGCTTTTCGCGCTGTTTCTTGGTCAACAGTGGCTTGACACGAGGTATGCGGCAGTTGAAACCCATGTCTTTCAAGCGTCTCTTGGTGGTGGATCTTGAAGCCCTGACTCCAGCAGCTGTCCACTCCTTGTGAATCTCCCCCACATTTTTGAATGGGTTTTTTTCACAATCTTGACTAGGGCGCGGTGATCCCTATCGCTTGTACACTTTTTTCTGACCACAGTTTTTCCTTCCCTTTGCCTCTCTATTAATGTGTTTGGACACAGAGCTCTGAGAACAGCCAGCCTCTTCTGCAATAACCTTTTGTGTCTTTCCCTCCTTGTGCAATGTGTCGATGGTCGCCTTTTGGACAGCTGTCAAATCTGAAGTCTTCCCCCATGTTTGTGTAGGCTTCAGAACTGGACTGAGAGACCATTTAAAGCCCTTTGCAGGTGTTTTGAGTTAATCAGCTGATTAGTTTGTGGCACCAGGTGTCTTCAAAATGTAACCCTTACACAATATTCTAATTTTGTGACACACGGAATTTTGGATTTTCATTTGTTGCCACTTCAAATCATCAAAATTAAATGAAATAAACATTTGAATGCATCAGTCTGTGTGCAATGAATAAATATAATGTACAAGTTACACCTTTTGAATGCAATTACTGAAATAAATCAAGTTTTTCAAAATATTCTAATTTACTGACTTTTACCTGTATATAAATGACTAAACATTTAAATGTGAACCAGTAGGACCATTATCAAAGTAGGGGTGTAAACACCGAGAGTAAACTTTGTGTCAACAGGATCATTATGGTACTATTATCTATAGCACATCTAATGACCCTGTGGAATGCAAAGGAGGTTTTAATCAACTCACAAAACTGGGTAAGAGTTTCATAACCTTCATGCAGGCAACAGGATACATTCATATAGGTTGGAATATCTCTCAGACTTATTCTCCGTTCATGTGCATTACTGTTTTTATACAAAATCCCGCTGTGAGTTATTCTAGTATTTAGAACCATCATTGTGGGTTTCAACATCATGTTCTTGGTATTTTATTTATTTTATACTGGTTTATTTATTAACTCTCCTGTTGATACAGAGATGAGTTTAATCATGTGATTCCAGCATCTTTCTCCCGTCCTCTCATAACTCTCCTGTTGATACAGAGATCAGTTTAATCATGTGATTCAAGCATCTTTCTCCCGTCCTCTCATAACTCTCCTGTTGATACAGAGATCAGTTTAATCATGTGATTCCAGCATCTTTCTCCCGTCCTCTCATAACTCTCCTGTTGATACAGAGATCAGTTTAATCATGTGATTCCAGCATCTTTCTCCCGTCATCTCATAGCGCTGGCTGAGACCTGAGAGCAGCAGAGGTGCCAGGGGTGGATCGGCAGGTGGTAACGTTGTAATGACAGAGAGAGCCCATCGACTGAAAAACAAAAACATTTTTTTGGAACGGAGCTCCGTTTTCCCACAATGCTGTTTAATTGGCGGTTTGTTGACCTGAAGAGTCTAAAGGTCTGGAGTCTGCACTGTAACCATACATTTATTATCTCACAGTTTAAAGGAGAGAAGTAAGAGACAAGAAAGAAAGAAGAGAGTGTCTGTCCTCTGCTCAGAAGAGCTATTTGTATTTACCTTCTACAGAGTGTTCAATTATCCTGTTTAAATGGCTTGAGAGGCAGGGTATTAATGATTCCTCACAGCCTTTTCAATCAACTAGCCTGTACTCCTGGGAGCCAACTAGCAGCGGGAACAAATAAATCAAGTCCAGCCTCGTTGGCAAGGCTTAACGGGACTATTGAAAAAACCCGCCACATACACATCTAGAATAATGGACAGCTGCGAAAGAAAGCAAACATTTACATTTTATTTTTTACATTTTAGTCATTTAGCAGACGCTCTTATCCAGAGCGACTTACAGTTAGTGAGTGCACCTCAAAACAAGGTGGCTGTGATTGTTCTGGGTTAAAGGTCATTGCTTGCATGGGGAGGAAGAGGCAATACAGTCCAACAGACTGAGAGACACACTGATTACTGCTAGAGGAGGGACAAAGCAAATATCTGATGAGAATAACCATATTTCATCTAATATAAATGGACATGTTCCTCCAAATCATATATTTTCAGCTAAGGAAGACAGATCAAAACCCAATATTTGAATATTTAAGGTTTAATAATGTGTATCTTCCTATTCGATAACACACACTATTTATTTAATATTTCGGGAGGACACTGCGAATGCTCATTCATGACAGATGACACCCCGCTGCTACACCTGATTTCATGACAGATGACACCCACTGCTACACCTGATTTCATGACAGATGACACCCACTGCTACACCTGATTTCATGACAGATGACACCCACTGCTACACCTGATTTCATGACAGATGACACCCGCTGCTACACCTGATTTCATGACAGATGACACCCACTGCTACACCTGATTTCATGACAGATGACACCCGCTGCTACACCTGATTTCATGACAGATGACACCCACTGCTACCCCTGATTTCATGAGGCAAACAAAGAGATTGACTTTGGACCACAACTAATGCCGCTCATACTTGAACTACCAGACCATTCGAAAAAAAAAAAAAAAAAATCAATACGTTGCTGCAAATGCAATAATGATAGCCATTAAAGCCTTGTGGAAATGTAGGTTATTTGTGGATGTGATAATGCGTTGTTGAATAGTAGTTCACTATGTGGGGAACAGGATGGTCTCTGGAATGCACCAGCTACAGAAGATAGGAGGGCTCCTTTAGACAACAAGCCGACTCAAGCATTATGCAACAAAGTTAGTCTGTGCAGAACATTGCTTCAGTGAAGGAGAGCAACTATGTACCATCGTTTTGCTGTTCATTGTTCAAAACAGTGATGTAATCACAAGATATTTATATTTAGAGCATGCACATAAAAGTTCTCAAATACAGTCAGAGTTTCAGCAGGATGCAGGTGTGTTTGTTTGTTTGAAACAATACAAGTCAATTCAGTCAAGTCAAGTTTATTAATGTAAAATCAAATCTTAATAACGTAACTCGTACCACGATGTGAATTGAGGGCCTCCTGTAGCTTAGTTGGTAGAGCATGGTGCTTGCAACGCCAGGGTTGTGGGTTCGATTCCCACGGGGGGCAGTATGAAAAATGTATGCACTCACTAACTATAAGTCGCTCTGGATAAGAGCGTCTGCTAAATGACTAAAATGTAAATTGATGGGAAGTTGACGTCTAAATGAAGCAGTTACTATTCAAGCGTGAAGAAGACTCATTAAACTTTCCATACAACACCTGGCTCCTATAAATAGATGAGAAAGACGTGTTCCCTCTGACATTGAGAAGTGGTAGGAAGCAGAGACAGCCTGAAATAAATTATTTTGGTGATAATTTCTGCAACATTGTTTTGTGGCATGCAAAATCCTAAAAAAACATTGCAAAATAATATTGAACAAAAACATTAACAAAAATGTTAACCCACGAATAGCACTCATTTTAGCATAGGAAGCTTTTGATAGACAGTCGATGAAAAATACGGCTTTAATTATCAGAACGGAGTCGTTTCTACACCAAGAAGAAGCAGGATACTGCATGGTCTGATGACAACCACCTAACACTACCAAGGTTCTTACTCCCTTCCACTGTTCAACACAGTCACATGGTATTTGTTTACAGCGATGTTGTCAGTTCAGTATTTCATATCCTGTGTTCCTACGGTGGGTATCTCTCTCTAATGAACTGGTGTTGGACTGTGTGTCAGCATGTAGCTTCCAATAACAAACAGAGAGGGCTACCGAGAGGTTACATCACATGGAGCTTTTAAAATGGGATCTGAGAGAGATATATACAAATAAAATAAAAGCACCCGTGCAAAAACACCCTTATTGTCAAATGAACATGGTTGGGATAAAAGCTAATAAATACTTTGAAGAAAATCCTGATTTGTGTCCTAAACTAGTCAATCATCTCTAAAGGTATTTGGACTTGATGGATAAAGTCATTATTGTTCCCCTGAGGGTGAATGACTGCTACATGTGTTGAATAGAACGAGACAATCATTTGTGCCAGGTGTGATATCCCTCTTAAATAGCTCGGGCAAATGTTCCCATTGACCCCGTAAGGCCAGCAGGCTAGTCTTTGTTTTAAATGTTTTAAATGTTTTATTTCTTATTTCTTACTTTTATTGGTGCGTGACTGTTATTGAAAGTTGTATTGTCAATCTTGTTTTGTATTTAACGCCACTTTAAATGTGTACATGACACTGCAACAAAATTTCCCCATGGGGACAATAAAGTAAGTAAGTAAGTAAGTCTAACTGACCTGCAAGACCTGGGTGTCTGTTTCAATATCACATGGTCCGCGTCCCAAATGGCAACCGATTCCCTATTTAGTGCATTACCCTATGGGCCGATTCCCTATTTAGTGCATTACCCTATGGGCTGATTCCCTATTTAGTGCATTACCCTATGGGCCGATTCCCTATTTAGTGCATTACCCTATGGGCCGATTCCCTATTTAGTGCATTACCCTATGGGCCGATTCCCTATTTAGTGCATTACCCTATGGGCCGATTCCCTATTTAGGGCATTACCCTATGGGCCGATTCCCTATTTAGGGCATTACCCTATGGGCCGATTCCCTATTTAGTGCATTACCCTATGGGCCGATTCCCTATTTAGGGCATTACCCTATGGGCCGATTCCCTATTTAGTGCATTACCCTATGGGCCGATTCCCTATTTAGTGCATTACCCTATGGGCCGATTCCCTATTTAGGGCATTACCCTATGGGCCGATTCCCTATTTAGTGCATTACCCTATGGGCCGATTCCCTATTTAGGGCATTACCCTATGGGCCGATTCCCTATTTAGTGCATTACCCTATGGGCCGATTCCCTATTTAGTGCATTACCCTATGGGCCGATTCCCTATTTAGTGCATTACCCTATGGGCCGATTCCCTATTTAGGGCATTACCCTATGGGCCGATTCCCTATTTAGTGCATTACCCTATGGGCCGATTCCCTATTTAGTGCATTACCCTATGGGCCCTGGTCAAAAGTAGTGCACTATAGAGGGAATGTAAGGTGCCACTCGGGACATATACATGGTCTTGGAATAGAATAGTTTCCCTGGAATCATTACTAGATAACTACAGGAGAGAAGGCCTCCAACAGAGAACCAGACGGATGGCTTTCTCTGAGCAGAGCTGCCTGGCTGGGGATGGATCAATTCATGATCTACTCCCATTCCTACTGAATACCTGTTGGGGGAATTGTCAATTTTCCTCATAGAGAAATGTCCCTGTAAGCTTTATGGTTTATGAGGACTTCCTTTGTGGTTTACGAGGACTTCCTTTGTGGTTTACGAGGACTTCCTTTGTGGTTTACGAGGACTTCCTTTGTGGTTTACGAGGACTTCCTTTGTGGTTTACGAGGACTTCCTTTGTGGTTTACGAGGACGTCCTTTGTGGTTTACGAGGACTTCCTTTGTGGTTTACGAGGACTTCCTTTGTGGTTTACGAGGACTTCCTTTGTGGTTTACGAGGACTTCCTTTGTGGTTTACGAGGACTTCCTTTGTGGTTTACGAGGACTTCCTTTGTGGTTTACGAGGACTTCCTTTGTGGTTTATGAGGACTTCCTTTGTGGTTTACGAGGACTTCCTTTGTGGTTTACGAGGACTTCCTTTGTGGTTTATGAGGACTTGTGTCCTTCTTAGTCTGTCTGGAACTGAATCTTTCAGCATATATAAATGAGGAATGAATGACTCCTTTGTACAGAGGGCATCACATTTGGGTAAATTGCCTAGAGTAATAATGTCAGCCTTATTATGATGTGCTCAAGTAACACAACATGTGGTAAAGGGGCAGCATCTCAATAGATGGAACATAGCATAGTGAAGGATCCCTGAGAGAGAGAGAGAGAGAGAGAGAGAGAGAGAGAGAGAGAGAGAGAGAGAGAGAGAGAGAGAGAGAGAGAGAGAGAGAGAGAGAGAGAGAGGGTCATGGTAAGATGAGCACAAGAACTCCACCATCTTCACACTACATCCACCCAAGTGGCATGACACAAATACTATCTTAAATGATAAACAAATCACATTTGCATAATAAGAGTTTACCTTAATTGAAAAATCCTATTTTAATAGTTCTTGTTGGATTGTGAGTGTTTATCTCATTTTGAATGTAAAGAAAAAACAGTTATGAAGTCTTTTTACGTTGCATGTTGGAATTTACAAGGCTTGAAGTCCTCTGCTTTTGGGCTAAAGAGCAGAAACCCAGACTTCCTTAAAGAAATTGATGATGTTGATATTGTAGTACTACAGGAAACATGGTGCAGAGGTGATGTTTCCACTGGCTGTCCACTAGGTTATAGGGAGATAATCGTACCATCCACCAAATTAAAAGGAATCACACAGAGCAGAGACTCAGGGGGAATGATAATATGGTATAAATCTGAACTAACTAATTCAATCGAATTGATCAAAACAGGAGAATTCTTTATCTGGCTAAAAATCAACAAGGAGGCTATCTTAACAGATAACAATGTCTTCCTCTGTGCCACATACATTCCCCCCTCAGAGTCACCCTACTTCACTGAAGAGAGTTTCTCCATTCTAGAGGGGGAGATTAGTCACTTTCAGGCCCAAGGCAATGTGCTGGTCTGTGGAGATCTGAATGCTAGAACAGCAGAAGAACTAGACACTATTAACAGTCATGGGGACAAACACCTACCGGGAAGCAACAACCTTTACCTCCCCACATACCCCCCTAGAAACAACTATGACAAAGTGAAAAACAAAAATGGAGTACAGCTCCTGAAGCTCTGTCGAACACTGGGTCTGTACATAGTCAATGGTAGGTTAAGAGGGGACTCTTTTGGTAGGTACACCTACAGCTCATCCCTTGGCAGCAGTACTGTAGACTACTTCATCACAGACCTTAACCCAGAGTCTCTCAGAGCCTTCACAGTCAGCCCACTAACACCTCTCTCTGACCACAGTAAAATCACAGTGTATCTGAAAAGAGCAGAACCCAACCATGAAGCATCACGGCCCAATAAATTACATGGTACTAAACAGACCTATAGATGGAGTGCAAACAGTACAGAAATCTACCAAAAAGCAATTAGTAGCCAAAAAATACAATCTCTCCTGGACAACTTTTTAGCATTAACATTCTCCTACACCAATGAAGGTATAAATTTGGCCGTTTGGAACATAAACTTTATATTTGACAAATTAGCCTCCTTGGCTAATCTTAAGAAACATAAGAGCAAACCAAAAATAATAGATCATGAAAAATGGTTTGATAATGATTGCAAAAATCTAAGAAAGTCATTGAGAAATATATCTAATCATAAACACAGAGACCCGGACAACAAAAATATACGTCTTCAATATGGGGAAACACTGAAGCAATACAAACAAAAAAGGAACAGCACATTAGAAATCAGCTGGATGTGATTGAGGAATCCATAGAATCAAACCACTTCTGGGAGAATTGGAATAAATTAAACAAACCTCATAATGAGGAATTGGCTATCCAAAATGGGGATATGTGGAGAAATCACTTTGCAAACCTCTACAGCAATATAACAAAGAGCCCAGAACAACAAGATATACAAGAAAAATTACAAATCCTTGAATCAGCAGTCAAAGACTATCAGAATCCTGTGGATACCCCAATTACAGAACAAGAATTATTGGAAAAACTTTGCACTCTCCAACCCAAAAAGGCCTGTGGTGCTGATGGTATTTTAAATGAAATGATCAAATATACAGACCACAAATTCAAATTGGCTATACTCAAACTCTTCAACATTATCCTAACTGCAGGTATTTTCCCCGATATTTGGAACCAAGGATTGATCACACCAATTTATAAAAATGGAGACAAACTTGACCCAAATAATTACAGAGGAATTTGCGTTAACAGCAACTTGGGGAAAATTCTCTGCAGTATCATAAACAGCAGACTACATAATTTCCTTGATGAACACAACGTCCTAAGCAGAAGCCAGATTGGATTTGTAAAAAATTATCGTACAACAGACCACATTTACACCCTCCAGACTCTAATTGACAAACAAGTAAATCAAAACAAAGGCAAAATCTACTCGTGTTTTGTAGACTTCAAGAAAGCATTTGATTCAATTTGGCACGAAGGTCTTTTTTACAAACTAATAGAAAGTGGTATTGGAGGGAAAACATATGATGTTATTAAATCAATGTACACTAAAAACAAATGTGCGATTAAAATCGGCAACAAGCAAACAGACTTCTTTTCTCAGGGACGTGGAGTGAAACAGGGCTGCCCAATAAGTCCAACACTATTTAACATCTACATTAACGAATTGGCAAAAACATTAGAAGAATCGTCAGCACCTGGTCTCACCCTACACAACACTGAAATCAAGTGTCTGCTGTACGCAGATGACCTGGTGCTACTGTCTCCCACTAAGGAGGGGTTACAGCAGCATCTAGATCATCTGCACAGATTCTGTCAGACCTGGGCCCTGACCGTTAATCTAAAAAAACGAATATAATGATATTCCAAAAAGGTCAGGAAATCAGGATGACAAATATAAATTCTATTTGGACACAGTTCTATTAGAACACACCAAAAATTACACATATCTAGGACTAAATATCAGCAACACAGGTAGCTTTCACATGGCTGTGAATGAGCTGAGAGACAAAGCAAGAAGAGCATTCTATGCCATTAAAAGGAATATTAAAATCGAAATTCCAATTAGAATCTGGCTCAAAATTTTCCAATCAGTTATAGAACCAATTGCTCTATATGGCAGCGAAGTATGGGGTCCACTCTCTAATACTGAATTTACCAAATGGGACAAACATCCAATCGAAATACTGCATGCAGAGTTTTGCAAGACTGTATTGCAAGTGCAAAGAAAAACTCCAAATAATGCATGTAGAGCAGAATTGGGCCAATACCCCCCTCCTTATTCGAATAGAAAAAAGAGCCATCAAATTTTACAACCATCTAAAAACAAGTGACCCCAAAACATTCCATCACACAGCTCTACTATGTCAAGAGATGAAACAAGAGAAGAGTCCCCTCAGCCAGCTGGTTCTGAGGCTCAGTTCACTAACCAAAACCAACCTCATAGAGCCTCAGGACAGCACTCAGAAAATCTGGCCCAACCAAATCATCACCAAGCAAAAAGAAAAATATATCACCTATTGGAAAGACACCACAAAAAATCAAAGTAAACTTCAATGCTATTTGGCTCTAAACAGACAGTACATGGTGGCAGACTATCTGACCACTGTGACTGATAGAAAACTGAGAAAAACACTGACTAGGTACAGACTCAGTGAGCACAGTCTGGCTATAGAGACCGGTCGTCACAGGCAAACCTGGCTGCCCAGAGAGGACAGGCTGTGCTCACTCTGCCCCCGGGGAGAGGTAGAGACAGAGCTGCATTTCCTATTACACTGTGACAAATACTCAGACCTAAGAGAATCTTTCTTTCCCAAAATTATAATTCAGTACAACGAATTTGAAACTATAAAAGAGGAAGAAAAAATCAATTATTTATTGGGTGAAAAGCCAAAATGTGCAATTTTGGCAGCCAAATATGTGTCCTCCTGCCACAACCTGAGGGACAGCCAGTGAAAATTGTAATGTAATGTCAATAATATTTCCTGTTTTGTTTTGACTTTCATAGCATGTAATATGTCTTCTCAGTCATGTTGAGATTGGTCGACTACTATTGCTTTAATGTATTGTTATTCTCATTAATATTGTTGTTGTAGTTGCTGTTAATGGTAAACCCATTTCCACTACTACTATTATTATTGCTGTTGGTCCCACCATTTTTGTTATATGTATACTTTGACAATGTAAGTAATTTTACTTGCCATGTCAATAAAGTCTATTGAATTGAATTGAATTGAATTGAGAGAGAGAGAGAGAGAGAGAGAGAGAGAGAGACTGGGTGAAAAACCACAGTGTGTCATCACAGCTGCAAGATTTGTGACCTGTTGCCACAAGAAAAGGGCAACCAGTGAAGAACAAACACCATTGTAAATACAACCCATATTTATGTTTATTTATTTTCCCATTTGTACTTTAACGATTTGCACATTGTTACAACACTGTATATATACATAATATGACATTTGAAATGTCTTTATTCTTTTGAAACTTCTGAGTGTAATATTTATTGTTAATATTTATTGTTTATTTCACTTTTGTTTACTATCTACTTCACTTGCTTTGGCAATGTTAACACACGTTTCCCATGCCAATAAAGCCCTTAAATTGAATTGAAATTGAATTGAATTGAGAGAGAGAGAGAGAGAGAGAGAGGGA